>NC_088652.1:28921076-29001076 GCF_964019385.1 Sycon ciliatum | reverse complement strand
ATACAGGTCGTCGTATGCGCTGGTGGGAGCTGCAGCCACTGCCGCTCCAATGCTGCCGGTGGCCTGCCTGCTGGACAGCGAACCCGACGATGCTGACGGGAGTCTGCTGTTGGTCTGCGAACGTGGACTGTGGCCGCTGCGGGTGCCGTGCTGACCGGAGAACGTCGCGTACTCCGGTAGCCGATCTATACTGGTGTCGGAGCTACTGGAGGTGATGACCACATCATTGTCCACCGTTCCGCCCATGCCTTTCTTGATCAAGCGCTTGAGCCCGGATGCCTTACTCTTAGTCAGACTGTTCTGCGTTCCAAACTGGCTCTTGTTGCCTTCTTGCTTCTGGTGACGCTGCTGCTGCTGCCGTTGTTTCTGGTGCTGCTGTTGCTGATTGGTGTTGTCGGTATTTCGTGTGGTCACCCATGCCGGCAGTTCGGTATACGTATCCTCCTGGTGCAGGGTGACAGATGAAAACTTCTCGTCGCGATTGTGCTTCGGCTGCTGTATGCTGTCATACATATTGTCCTCAGCAGCCATTTGGACAAAGCGATCGCTGGTGGAAGCTTTGGCGGGGCTGCGTTGCTCTTGCTTCTGATGGTGCTGCTGCTGCTGCTTCTGCTGGTGCTGGTCCATGCTGGCAACTGACATCATGGCATCTGATTTTCTTCCGGACACAATCCCCGCTTGAGACTGGCCAGTACCCTTATGCACGGCAAGGCGGCTGCTGGTGGTGCCGGGGGCAGTCACTTCGCTGTGTCCATCGGCATGATCGTAGGCATGTTCATCGGCACTGAGTTGACCATGGCCGTCGCCTCCTTCAGCGTGATCGTATGCTTGCTGGCCGGAATGATTGCTCCGTCCGTCAGCATGGTCATACATCTGTCCGCCTGAGACGTGATCGTACTCGCTGCTATACGTTCCGCACGTGTCATTTCGTTCCAGCGCATCCGAATAGGTGCAGGTGTCACTGGTGGCGTCCGGCGCTCGCGACTCCGTGTTGGCGTACTGCACCATCTTGGAAGTGATGGAATCATAGAACAGCTGATTGCCAATGCCACCAGTGTGCAGAGTGGCAACAGGTGCAGTTCTGACCTTTACCGATAGGTTGTCGTCCATGACGCTGTCGTAAAAATCCGATGGAAAACTGCCGGCGTCATGCTGGAGAAGGCCCTTTGCCACAAGCTCAGGGTGGAGCACACTCGAGTCATGCTTTTGCTGCTGCTGCTGATGCATGCGTTGCTGTTTCTTCTGGTGGAGTGCCGTCCCTGCTGGGACGTTTGATGCCTCTCCATTGGTGGTCAACTGTTCGGGTCTCCCTGTACTAGCGTGCATATCCTCGTAGCCAAGTGACGGTATTCGGTCGCGACGGCCCTCCTCCGCTCCTCCTCCTCCTCCCGACTGCAGCGTCTCGTCGCGATTGCTGCTCTGATCTTCGAAGACAAACACGGGATTTCCCGGATTGCTCTGGCAGATGCTCTGGTTGCCTAGGGTACGGATACTGATCGGCGATGCAGACAATGCTCCCTCTTCTGCGCTGTGCTGGATACCGGCGAGGGTCTGGTCTACGGATTCGAGATCCGCGCTGATGCTCGTGAGAACGGAGTGAGGGGCGCCCAGTGAGTGCCTCTTGGTGTTTGGCGTGGCGTAGATCTGCTTTGCTACTGATGAATCGCTGCTCTCTCTGCGGTTTCCGCCCGACTGCCTGTTGGTCAGTGGCTTCTTATGAACTGCCGAGTAGCAATCGTCGCTGCCGGGAGGCAGGCCGCTGAGAGCTTGGTCGGACAGCGAGTCACTCAGGCCCTTGGAGCTCCCTGCCGATGATGTTTTGCTCCGTGGCCGCGGTCGCGAGTATCCGGCGTTGCTCTCAGAGCCGTCGGGAGCTGAGTTGCGTGCCTGCTTACGTCTGAAGCCCTTGGCATAGCGTGGTTCATTACCAGTCCCAGTCACCTGACCGTGGACTTCGGATACACCGCAGATAGTCATGTGGCGACGACCACCAAGACCAACACCACCGGCGCTGGCCATTTCCTCACCCTCCGCTTGCTTCATCTTCGTCATGGAGGAGTCAATGTCTGGTTGCCATGGGGATGAGGATGACCCCGGGTTGCCACCGTGCTGGTTGCTCACATTCGAGTAGTAGTGTTTGTTGCCGGTGTCGGTGGCAAACGGTTGATCTCGGCGCAGAGCGCTCAGGCTGCCGTAATGGTTTTCGCACCGCAGCTGCGACTTGTTGTCCGTAGTGCTGCGTTTGCAGTTGCCGTGCGAGGGAGCCTGGTCATAGAAGGGCAGCGAATCGGAACACGTCAGAACAGAGTGGCGATTTTCAAGATCCTTCTTTGCGGCGGGTTCCATATTCATGTAGGAGTCTGCCAGCGCAGCTCCGCCGGGTAGGCTGAAGTTGTCTGGGTCAAGCAGCAGCTCCGGTATGTCCGTAGGGTATTCCTGGGTGGCGTCCATGTCGCCGCCCCATTGACTGCTGCTGGACAGCATCCTGCTGTTGCTCTGTTTGACGGCGGAGCTGAAGACATCGGGCATGCTGAACGTGTTCTTGCGGCCCTGTACGATCTGGCTCTCGCTGTCCGTGTCGCTGCCGGCCGCGCTGAATCCGCTCGCCGAATACTTGAGAGGCGTCTTCTGCGTGGGTGTGTTGCAGCTCTCTGCTTTGCCTTCATTGTCGCTGGCATGCCAGTAGTGAACACTGCATGTGAGAGTGGCAGTGCGTACGCACAAGCGCATGCAGACATGCGCACACGTATACACACCCACATGCACATGTGCATGCATTATGCATCACACATCGTACACACGCACACGCGCGCGCACACACACACACACACACACACACACACACACACACACACACATGCACACACATAAACACACACACACGTACACACACGTACAAACACACACACACATATTAGACACACACACAAACACACACACACACACACACACATGCACAAACACACATAAACACACACACGTACACACACACACACACGCACACACACAAACACAAACACATATTAGACACACACACACACAAACACACATAGACAGTATTAGATACACACACACACACACACACACACACAAGTTAAAGGTAAAAGTCGTCATTCCATAGAGTATGTCTCCTCGCTGCTTGGCTGCTTTGTGTGTTGTCAAATGGTGTGTGGTTCTTTGAAAAATTCATTCAAAAAAGTTTCAACAAAGGTGATACAGGCAGTGTGGATTGCTGGACCATTGCATGGGGTGCGAGAAAGGGCCTCAATGGAATTTCCGTTGCTGTGATGATGATGAGCAAGGGATGTGTAGTCGATCTCATGTCATAAGGCAACACTGCATGTTTGTTCTTCGACATCAAATAAACCAATCCAATCCATGTGGATCAGCTGAGGCTGCATGGTGGAAGGATTGAGAGTCCGATTGTAATGTAATGGCCAACTGATGTGCGGAACTCAGCGACAAAAGGAGGTAGACAGGCTATTCCACAAGATCTGCAGTATGACTCCTCCCACTCTTTATCTCTCTATTTGTGTCTCTATTTGTCTCTCTATTTGTCTCTCCCTATCTCTCCCTCTCACAGTCACTCCTTACCTCCTCCTTCACTCACTCACTCACTCACTCACTGACTCGCTCACTCTCTCACCCACTCACTCACTCACTCACCCACACACTGGCTCGCTCACACACTCGCTCGCTCAATCACCCACATACTGGCTGGCTCACACACTCGCTCACTCACCCACACACTGGCTCGCTCACCAACACACTCACTCACTCACTCACTCACCCACACACTCACTCACTCACTCACTCACTCACTCACTGACCTACACACTGGCTCGCTCACACACTCGCTCCCTCACACACTCGCTCGCTCACACACTCACTCACCCACACCCTCGCCCTCTCACTCACTCACTCTCCCTCTCACTCTGATCCGTACGCGGCATGGATACTTCTAGCAGGAATGCAATAAAATGGAGGTAAGCAGGCAGGCGCGTGCGCCGGTGCCCTTCAGGGAGGCTTCCCCGGGAATTTTTCAAAAAATGAAGCAAAATCCTGCATTTTGAGCAAAAAAGGGGGAGTTCCGGGTACCCATACGGGGCACGCGCCTGGCAGGAGCATTCAGCCCTGTCACTGACGGATTGCCTTCAACCACCACACCACACCTGCGCTGTCCAGCCGACCTCGACATGTTGCCACAGCCAGGGCCGGCGCCACTGGTAAAAACTGGTGCGGTCATGGCCGTACCAGTTTTTACCAATTCCAGTGTTCATGGGTTGCTCAGCATGATTATTTTGAAGTATGTAATGAACATATGATGCACAGCGCTAGAGATGTATCCTCCCAGGATTTTGAAATTGGACATGGGGGAAATAATCGGTCCTGAGGCCAACTTGGGGCCAAACCACCCCTCAGAAGCTGACTCTGGGCCTGGTCACAGCACACCGCCAGCAAAGCAACACATACGCTGCAACCGTTTGCAATTACCTATTGCCGATGATTTTCAGCGTTTTCTCGTCCACTTTGCTGCCCCTATGAGAGGAGCTTGCAGGACCTCCACCAACGCCAACGCCAGGTCCATCCAGATTGCCAAGGCCACGGCTCTTAGCCTTGCGTCTGTTGAAGGCGAAGAAGGCAATGACAATGATAATCAACAGAGCTGCTCCAGCGGCGATGATCAGCGGTTGCCGCACCGACGCCGAGCCAGAATTCTTTCCTGTGTTTTGCGAACCTGGGGAAACACACGCACACGCACACACGCACGCGCACACACACACACACACACACACACGCACACACACACCATACACACACACACACACATACACACACATACACACACATACACACACACACATACACACACACACACACACACACCATGTACCATGTACCATGTATACGCCCGTCGCAAGAGAAGCACGCAAATCTGCAAATGCACTGGATGTGCACCCACAGATTTTCTCTTTATAGCAACGATAGCGGATCTGATTCTGATTGAAACAGATCAAGACAAGCGCGAGATAACTGTCTAATCCACACAACTGGCAAAGCCATGTGAATCGACCCCCCAATGCACACCTGGTCTACACCACACGGAGTACATCGGCATAAAACGGCCAAGACAGTTACCTATGCACACCCTACACTTGCTGGGGTAACCAGTATAGACAGCACGCTGCTTTGATAAAAGCAGACACTAGATGCACTGGTACCTTGAAGTGAAATTGGAGTTATTTTACCAACCAGCCTCGGCAACTGGGTACTGGGAACCCAGGGCCAACAGACGTACCAACAACCTCAGCCATGAAAGCTATTATAGTAACGACACACTGGATTGTGGAGCCGAAACTAGTCCAACTTCCAAAAACGCTTTGGCAAGAGGGTAGCCTTCCGACAGGTTGGACACACACACATACATGTACATGGTTTTTAAGAACAAGAAGAAGAACATATAAAGAGAAAATGACCTATAAGTTACTAGTTATGACTAAGGGCCTGGTTCCACTGCAGCTCCGCTGCTCCGCTGCACGTCATCCGCAGCTTGAAACGTCATCATTACTATATTGACTGCGGCTCGACCTGGTGCAGCGAGGCCGCAGCTCACCACAAGCTTTTGCTACAATTCTTGACCAAAAACTGGGAGCCACGACTGCTGTGTCCCATACTTTGCATTGTTTAGACGAGAGAATTTTGAAATGATTCAAATTTTAATTTGTTGCGCAGGCCAGAATACGAGGATTTTTTCGATTTTGCATGGGCACGCGCAGGCAGGTAAAACGTCATCAAAACAACGTCGAGCACAGCCGCGGCACTGCGAATGGCGAGTGTCAGTGTTATAGGCGATTCACACGACAGGCAAATCCACGTTTACAGGAAAGTCACCATGGAGATATTCCTGCGGGTGACCAAAATTTGCCCGCGGGAATCAAAAGTGTCCATGGCCTTTTTGCCCGCGGATGCACTCATCTGCGGACACTTTTACAGTTATGAGGCTGTGAGGTCGTACTATGGTACGGTAGTCTTGAACCCTGGTTGTTTGGCCTTTGTTTTTGGGTACTCATTCCAAATCACCACAGTAACGCCGTATCCTCACCGGATACTCGCGGGAGCTCTGGCCGCCACCCGCGGCCGTGTGAACTGCGGCCTCACGTTTCACTTCCTGCGGGCACTTGGCAAATGTGGATTTGCCTGTCGTGTGAATCGCCTATAACCGCGCTGCTCCGCTGCATGCAGGCAAGTGCCGCAGGGCAGCGGGGCCGCAGTGGAACCTGGCCCAAACAATCCACCAGTCATTTTCTCTTTACATAAGACTATTGGATAAACATCTGAGTTTTTTAAAAGGAGAAGAACAGCTCTTACTCAGAATTGAGCTCTACGCATCTGTGAGTGAAACTGTGTCCATTGATGTCTGTTTTTGGCCGAGGCAAAGGCTACATGTACATGCAGCAAAATACAGTGCTGGCCGGAGAAATCCAGCCTGAAATCAGAGAGTCGTAGTCTGCGACTCCCTGCTGTGAATGCATGCATGCCAGCATGCCGCCATGAACGATGAAGTAGCGCCGGTGAACAGGTGAACCCATACCATACTGCCGTATCCATGGCATTGGCCGGATATTTTGGTGCCCACTGTACAGGTACACATGCCCGACCAGCTATGTTAGACATGGCAACTTGTGCTGGGATTACTAGTTCACCAGTCAACAGCTATGTTAGACATGACAACTTGTGCTGGGATTACTAGTTCACCAGTCAACAGCTATGTTAGAAATGACAACTTGTGCTGGGATTACTAGTTCACCAGTCAACAGCTATGTTAGAAATGACAACTTGCGCTGGGATTACTAGTTCACCAGTCAACAGCTATGTTAGACATGGCAACTTGTGCTGGGATTACTAGTTCACCAGTCAACAGCTATGTTAGACATGACAACTTGTGCTGGGAGTACTCGTACACCAGTCAACAGCTTGCAAGACTGATGAATTGACCGCCACTAATTTTAGCCTGGTCAACACCACACAGCTGATCGAATAAGGCTTTTTTCTGGCCAGTGAATCCCTATTTTTCAATTTTTCATTCCGCTCTACTGCACGTCCTGTACATGTGAAGCTACAGGAACTCTCGCCAGTCTTACTCAATTCTAAATTACATCACTACTCCCAGGCATATATTGTATGATCCACAAAGGTCCTTTCCAACTGCATGTGGGTCCACTTATTGCATCAGTGTTTTCAGAGATAATTTGCTGCCTACTTAAGAAGTGAGGATGAAGTTGAAGACACCACTGCAGCCATACTGATGGTTGATAAATATGGTGTTAATTAACCCTTTGCGTGCTGAGTACGAGTTAACTCGCACTTTATGCATGACCTGATCCACTACGTACGAGTTAACTCGCAAAAATTCGCGCGCTGTATCGCAGTGCATAGACCAGTGTACAAACTTTCGTAACTTCGTCAAACATAAACGCATCGCGACAATAGAGAGGTTTTGCATTCCGAATTTCGGAATTATTTTCGGAATGTGGCGGCAGCAGTCGAAAAAGTAGTCGAACTTTCGGAAGTGTGGTGGCGAAAGTGCATGGTTTTCCGAAAATGGATTTTCGGCTCTTTCATGTTTGGGAGTGCATATTTGAATACAAAAAAGTGTATTTTTCATGTTTGTATTTTTGCTTTCTGGCATTCTGCTGCTCTCGATTATTTGAAAAAATTTCCACGTATGTAGTTTTGATTTTTGCTGGTTTTGCTGCTCTCGCTGATCTCGCCATGTTGACTAATCTTCTCACACTTCATCACACTCTATCTTCCTTTGCCCTGGAGCCTACTAACAGTACAAGACAGTAGTTCGCCAACCTCGTCTTCAGCTGTTGGATCACTTGGTCCCCCATCAGTCCGTCCTCGTCTTCGAACCGCACCCAAATTCAGTTTGACCTGCGCACATGGATTTGATCCTGCTCAAACCCCTTCGACGCTCTCCATTTTGTTTTGCATGGCAACCCTTGGAAACGTCGAATCAGATTTTCGGAATGCAAAACACTGAAAATACCGTTTTTCGGAACGCGCTTTTTTCGGAAAAGCACAGTCGAAAATCATTCCGAAATTCGGAATGCAAAACCTCTCTATTCAATACACCGTTGGAAAGATCTTGACCTCATCTTTCCGGGGGTATAAAGGTATTCGCGATAAGATAACATTGAGCGGCGACAAGATGAACACGGAAATCAGGGCCCAGAGTGAACGCGAATTTTTTTGTTCATTACTTCTTTTTGTTGCAAAGCGTGCCAGGGGATTTCCCTTTTGGCACGGCGCATGCGTGATGGACATCAAATGAAGCGCTTGGATCTGAGCTTTGCAGCGCAGTTTGAATTGTGAAAATCTGTTGAATTTGGGCAAGAAGCCGAACAAGAATGTGAAATTGAGTTGTTGTGCCGTTCCGAGGCACGGTGGAGTAATTTGGAGAGGACGTGGATGTGGCCCTGATGTATCTATGGAGCTGAGAGCTGCCAGGATGGATTCGCTTGGTCCTGATCTTTCCAACGAGCCCAGGACGATGAAAATCCATCTAGGTTGAGTAAAAAAAAAAAAAAAAATTTCACGGTTCGCGTGAGACTCGGCCAAAGGCCCAGTTTTCCGCATCCGCAGGAACGCCACCACCCTCTTGGATCAAGGCGCAGATGCAGCTCCTAAACGGTGAGGTTGAGGTTGAGGTTGAGTAAAATCAGAATAAATTTCGTTCGGAGCTGTGAGTGCATACTCCACCAAGAGAGTCAGTGCGCTGGACGGCCAGTGGATTGGAGAAAAGGGGCTCAGCATGCAAAGGGTTAAAGACACAACTGGCAATATGGCGGTAAATAGATGCCTGTCCACACACACTCTCTAGGTTGCAAAGTTCTGGCACAGAGAGTGTATGTGTGTGGGCACTGGGCAGGCATCTATTTACTGCCATAATGCCAGGTGTTTGTTTAGAACACGGAGGCTCCACTGCAGACAATTCATATCATGGTCAGTCACCACCACACAAAGGTCGTTGACTTTGCAAATTTTATTCAAATGATATTTCCAAATGTTCGCCCTGATGAAGCCCCCAAGGGCGAAAATCTGGAGATTTCATTTGAATAAAATTTGCAGCGTCGACAAGCTTTGTGTGGTGGTGACTGGTCATACTATTGCCAGGTGTGTCTTTACTTAAGAAGTGGCTGAGTTTAAAAAACCAGCGAGGTGGAGTAACGACAAGAGTCCACAAACAAGATTACGCAACTCTGATCTCTTTTTTTATGGGCCAGATGCGCGGCACGCTGCCTTCGTTATATCATTCCACTGCGGAAAATCAAACACCACACTTTCCCTCTAGTTTAAAATGAACTTTCGTACGGAACTGGAGTTCACACGCCAACATTTAGAGATCGCATAGGTACTGAAACGAATCGAGCAAGAAACGGATGTGCTCGTACAAGAAATTGTGGGTTTGAATGCATGCTTTCAGAGCGTGATGGAGGCAAGTTACGTAATGAAGGCAGCGCGCCGCACGCGGACCCATAGCCACAGTTGCATACTCTCGTTTTTTTATTATTATTTTTAATTTTTTTTAGAAGGGAAGAGAATTTTTTTATTTAATTTTTTTATACAAGAGTCCACTATAGTCCCAGATAGGCACGATAAGTGTTTATGCACTCTTGGCAACGGTAACTGCATTACAACATACCTGCGCAGGTGGTAGCGTTGTCGACGACGCCTTGCACGCAGCCGCAGCCGTACCCACCCATGGTGTCAATGCAGAACCTGCCGACGGAGCACGTGTGCACGCCGAGCTCGCATTCGTTCACGTTCGCGCACTGCACGCCGTTACCACTGAATCCAGGCTGGCACTGGCAGTGGTACGAGCCGTCGGTATCCCTACACATGGCTTGATCGGGGTGGCAAGGACCTGCAGGCTGGGCAGTGCCCATGGGAACATTAGCAGTAGCAGTAGCGGCGGTGGCGGTAGTTGACATCAAGCACTCGTTCACATTCCAGCACGCGGTGCCGTTTCCAGAGTAGCCCGCGCGACACTCGCAAACGTAGCCACCCTCGGCGTTGCGACACAGCGCGTTGCCATGGCAACTGTGCCCCGCGCCGGCACACTCGTCCACGTCCGAACACTCAGTGCCGTTACCACTGAAGCCGATGCCGCACGCGCACGCGAATGAGCCCGCCGTGTCGGTGCACGTGGCGTTCCCATGGCAATTGTGATCAGCGCCACTGGCGCCGGCACATTCATCGATATTGTCACATTGCCAGCCACTGCCCGTGTAGCCTTGGACGCACGTACACAAGTATGAGCCCATCACATCGGAGCAGCTGGCATTCCTGTGACACACTCCCGGAGCGGCGGTGGACAAACATTCGTCCACATTGCGGCAGGCCGTCCCATTGCCGGAGAAACCGGAGCGGCAGTTGCATCTGAACGAACCATTGGTGTTTGTACAGCTGGCGTTGCCATGACAATCGTGCAGCGAGCCTGCACACTCGTCAATTTCGCCACACTGGGTGCCGTTTCCCGAATATCCCGGGAAACACGAGCAAGCGTAGGAGCCCGACAAGTCAGTGCAGTTGGAGTGCTGATGGCAGCGGTGCGATAGTATGCTGCATTCATCCTCGTTAGCACAGCGTTCGCCGTCGCCGGAGAATCCCTGAATGCACGCACACAAGTATGAACCAGGCGTGTCACTGCATGTTGCGTTTGCGTGACAAACATGGAGAACGGGGTCAGAGCATTCATTGACGTTGCGGCAAATGTTACCGTCTCCATTGTATCCAGTATTACATGTGCATTGGAAGCTACCAGCATTGTTACTACAATTAGCATTGGCACTGCATCCATGACTCATACCACTGGCACATTCATTGATATCATTGCAAGTTGTGCCATTTCCTGTGTATCCACTATTGCACATACATGTGTATGAACCATCAGTGTCTTGGCACTGTGCATTGGTATTACATGTGTGACTTCCATCAACACATTCATTGATATCATTGCAAGTTGTGCCATTTCCTGTGTATCCACTATTGCACATACATGTGTATGAACCATCAGTGTCTTGGCACTGTGCATTGGTATTACATGTGTGACTTCCATCAACACATTCATTGATATCATTGCAAGTTGTGCCATTTCCGGTGTATCCACTATTGCACATACATGTGTGTGAACCATCAGTGTCTTGGCACTGTGCATTGGTATTACATGTGTGACTTCCATCAACACATTCATTGATATCATTGCAAGTTGTGCCATTTCCTGTGTAACCACTATTGCACATACATGTGTATGAACCATCAGTGTCTTGGCACTGTGCATTGGTATTACATGTGTGACTTCCATCAACACATTCATTGATATCATTGCAAGTTGTGCCATTTCCTGTGTATCCACTATTGCACATACATGTGTGTGAACCATCAGTGTCTTGGCACTGTGCATTGGTATTACATGTGTGACTTCCATCAACACATTCATTGATATCATTGCAAGTTGTGCCATTTCCTGTGTATCCACTATTGCACATACATGTGTATGAACCATCAGTGTCTTGGCACTGTGCATTGGTATTACATGTGTGACTTCCATCAACACATTCATTGATATCATTGCAAGTTGTGCCATTTCCTGTGTATCCACTATTGCACATACATGTGTATGAACCATCAGTGTCTTGGCACTGTGCATTGGTATTACATGTGTGACTTCCATCAACACATTCATTGATATCATTGCAAGTTGCGCCATTTCCGGTGTATCCACTATTGCACATACATGTGTATGAACCATCAGTGTCTTGGCACTGTGCATTGGTATTACATGTGTGACTTCCATCAACACATTCATTGATATCATTGCAAGTTGTGCCATTTCCGGTGTATCCACTATTGCACATACATGTGTATGAACCATCAGTGTCTTGGCACTGTGCATTGGTATTACATGTGTGACTTCCATCAACACATTCATTGATATCATTGCAAGTTATGCCATTTCCTGTGTATCCACTATTGCACATACATGTGTATGAACCATCAGTGTCTTGGCACTGTGCATTGGTATTACATGTGTGACTTCCATCAACACATTCATTGATATCATTGCAAGTTGTGCCATTTCCTGTGTATCCACTATTGCACATACATGTGTATGAACCATCAGTGTCTTGGCACTGTGCATTGGTATTACATGTGTGACTTCCATCAACACATTCATTGATATCATTGCAAGTTGTGCCATTTCCGATGTATCCACTATTGCACATACATGTGTATGAACCATCAGTGTCTTGGCACTGTGCATTGGTATTACATGTGTGACTTCCATCAACACATTCATTGATATCATTGCAAGTTGTGCCATTTCCTGTGTAACCACTATTGCACATACATGTATATGAACCATCAGTGTCTTGGCACTGTGCATTGGTATTACATGTGTGAGTCCCATCACTGCATTCATTGATATCCTTGCACGTTGTGCCATTTCCTGTGTAACCACTAATACACATACATGTATATGAACCATCAGTGTCTGTACATGAAGCCGCTGAGTGGCAGTTGTGGTTTTTACTGGCACATTCGTCAATATCATTGCAAGTTGTGCCATTTCCGGTGTATCCACTTTTACACATACATGTGTATGAACCAGCTGTGTCTTGGCACTGTGCATTGGTACTACAGCTGTGACTACCATCACTGCATTCGGCAATATCTGCAGGAAAAAGGCAACAGCAATATCAGAAATATCAGCAGCAACAATGCCCTAATCAGCAGCTGCAGTATAGGCATCAACAGTGTCAGCATCAGCAGCAGCAGCATCAACATCAGCAGCAGCAGAACCAGCAGCAGCAGAAGCAGCAGCAGCAGCAGCAGAAGGAGCAGCAGCAGCAGAAGCATCAGCATCAGCATCAGCAGCAGCAGCAGCAGCAACAGCAGCAGCAGCATCTGCATCAGCAGCAGAAAAACAAAAATCAATGGCTGTCTATGAGTAGTGTTGGCTAAGTGCCCCAGTGACTCTCACTACTACCGAGAGATTTTCTTTATTTGCGCTCGCTATAGTCTGTGCTGGGTATACCCGGCGTGATCTCTATGCCTCCTGCCTCAGTTTTTTATTTTTATATTTTTATTTATTCTAGGATGTTGAGCCATAAATAAATGTTGTAGAAAGGAAAAGGACATATGGATACAATGTCATGCATGAGGAGTACTGTAGGAGTTTGGCTTTCGGCTTGTACAATTCGTTTTCGCAAAGCTTCCCCTTTCTTTACTTATCTTTGATATTTATGACCCACCCAAGTTGAGTGGTGTGCTGCTTTGCTGCTTCGAATTGTAGTTAGACCGCTTTGTCAAATATCGTACTGGTCTCGTCATCGTCCAGTAACATTCGACATTATTTTGTTCCACTGGGACTGTGGCTTTTGCTCGTTTTCGTTGCGCTTGCCTTCCCCTCTTTGGTCTTTTCCATAACCTTGAACCTTCCAAGTTGGAAGGCTGTCGGTTGGCGCTACGGAGATGTGGTGAAGCTAGGTGTCAGGACGTCGAATGTCTCAGTACTCTTGTCAGTTTTGTGCCTAGTTATTGCACTTTCTGACTGTATATAGTATCCAGTTACAGTGATGGAGAGTTACTCTTAACTCGTATCCATATGTCCTTTTCCTTTCTACAACTTTTATTTATTCATTTATTATTTTTTTTACTATTGAACACTCGACTCACTGCATGATGAACTAAAATGAGGAGAAGAACTCGACACAATGGTACATGTCCAGCAGGACGGAGTGGGCTACACATACAGTGGAACCTATCTAAGGCGACCGCTCAAGGGACCTTCAATATCTGGTCTCTGTTACCAGGCAGTCTCCTTATCCAGGGCCATTTGACTTGTAAAAGCATCCCTTGATCCGGGGGTTGCAGTGGTCTTCTGGGACAGTTGGTTGCCTTATCCAAGTGGTCGTCTTGACAAGGTTACTTTACGGTATTGTAGACGGAGATACACGCCCTATCAGATAACTATTCTGAGCATTGTGCTACGTAAACGCTTTCTTTGTCGGAACAGTGCACTCATACATGTCGCCATTTAGGAAATGCTTGCAGTGCAAACAGTTATTCTTGTTGCTATATCAATTATATTTCGCAAGCCAATAGTATTCGTAAACTGTGGAAAAGAGCACTTCGTAGCTATTGTTAGGTGCCTCCTCCCTAACAATCTTACCTGCAACCTTTCCTAAGCTGGCTGGCCTGCATTATTTTTTATTTATTTTTTTATTATTTATTCACAATCACGTGGCACTAGCCGATGAAATGGTGATGTGGGCGATAGCCAGCCATGGTGGTAATAGAGCTAGAGGGGAGAAAAAAAAAGAATGAAAGGGGAACTGAAAAGCAAGAGAAGCTAGGGCAGGGCTGGATATCAACTACTATGTTGCATTCTGCAGTAGCTGTGTGAATGTATTGTAACATTGGCAGGATTTTAGATGTTGTGGGAGGAGAGACCAATGGCGGTAAGCAAGGAAGAGGGGAGATGTTATCATAGAGGCGGACCGCGCAATAGGGAAGCGGAGAGAGTTTCTGGTGCGCAAGTCTTGAGATTGAGCAAACCAGCTTAGGCAGGAGAGAGCATGAAGAGGAGCAATGCCCAGCTTAATATTATGAATTGTCTGGCATGCCAAAAAACGCACGCGGACCGAGAGCGGCACAGTAGAAGCAAGGCGGTATAAGTCTGCGCTTGGAGTCAGGCGAGGAAGCCGAAATAATATTTTCAAAAGACGCCCATGCATAACTTCGAGTCGAGCAATCAGTGTTTTAGAAATGCCAGCCCAAATTATGCAGCAGTAATCAAAAATAGGCAGAATGTAAGATGTGTAGATAACATGGCGACAGTCGGTGTGGAGGTGCAGGGGCGTACATAGGGCGGTTCCCGGGATGCCCGGGAACCAGTAAAAAAACTTCGATATGGGTACAGAGAAGTTCTTGATCCAGGCCCAGCGCTCGCAGTGCAAGTGCACTAGCGCTATAGCAGCGCAAGTGCATGCAGTGCGAGTCCGCCTGACGGTCCGAGGACGGTGACTGTAGCCCAGGTGTGAAAGTCGTAACAGCGTACTGAACTGGGTTCAACTAGGTACATCGCCGGATTCCTCGATCTCAGAGTCAAATTTTCCTTTGCAGTTTGTTTTGACAAAGTTGGTCGTGTTTCGGACGATGCTTTTGTGGAAAAGAAAAATGAAGCGTCGACATCCAGAGGGCCGGAGCTCTATTCAGAGCTATTTTGAGCAGCAGGCCGAAAGCATGTAGCCAGTGCTAGTGGCGAAGGTCAAGCGTTAGATGAGAATGCAGATGCACCTGACTTGCAAGCGAAGTCTGCATGCAACGAGCCGCGCTGCGGAAGAAATTGTCGGCGAAGCTGTAGAGCGACCGCTGTTGGAAGCTGCTGGATCATCCAAAACTTACTTTAGTGACATGGGAGTGTGTTGGAAGGGATATTCTGAACGTCGACGTCCACAGTGGAATCCAGTCCCCCGAAATTTGCCGGACACGGAAAAGATCTCCGTCATCGATAATCATTGTGCGCCACCGAAGGCGAAGGATTTCATTTCCTGTGCGTGTCCAGACGGATGGGAAACAGCGCCACTTTCAACTATCCTTGCTATTAGAGGAGTTACCCTGGGTAGTCTTTTGACCGGCGTGCAATGGTGGCTTCTGCTTGCCCAGTGTGATGTTTGCTCCAGATGATTCGAAACTTGTAGGCAGCTTTCAAAACTGCATGCAATCGTCATGCTGAACAAAACATCCATGAAACGTAAAATCAAAAGTGCGTAGCAATGACATCGTCCAGCAGCTTGTGGATGTTAATTTCACCCAGTCTGAGGAGAAGATGCAGAAACTCCGGCCGTGGGATACGAAAAATAGCACTTCAATTGAATTTGTGTGGAATTTTGGTTCATCAGGTGGCATGGGAACCACTCCTGGAGGCGAGCGGCGTACGCCCCTGAGGTGGGTGATGTGTGATGAGAGAAATCCCATTACTGAGCTAACACGGCTGTCTAAATGTTCGATCTGGGATTTCCAGGTTAAGTGTTGGTCAATAATGACGCCAAGATGCTTGTTTTTTTCAACGATGCAGAGCGGGGTTGTGGTGCCTGGAAAGGTGAAGGGACTGGTTACTAATGAAGATAGGTCACAGGAACAACTGGGGGGGATACACATTACAGCAGTTTTCGAAGAGTTGGGCTGCAATTTCCATTTTTCCATCCAATGAATAACGCCATCTATGTTGGACTGTAACTTGGCACTAGCCTCGGGGAGAGTGGGTGCTGTCACAAGTAGTGCTGTATCATCAGCATATAGTGATGTGTGATCCATTTCTGCCAGATCGTTTACATACATAAGAAAGAGGAGAGGCCCCAGGATTGATCCCTGAGGAACTCCAGACCGTACATGCCCTTTGGCAGACAGAGCAGAGCCGACACGCACCCTTTGCTGTCTGCCCGTCAGGTAAGTACTGAGCCACGTGAAGCAAGTACCATGATTCCATGGCGCGACAGCTTGTATAGGAGCCCGCGTGTCCATACTGTGTCGAAGGCCTTGCTTAGATCAAAGAAACATAGCATGCTGTAATGGCCGTTCTCACGAACAGAAGACATCGATTGAACAAGTCTGAGAAGCTGCCAGGACGTAGAGTCGCCTTTTCGGAATCCAGACTGGGACGGATGTAGAACAAGGGACAGGTAAGTGTATAAGTGGTTGTACATAATACGTTCACACAGCTTGGAGATTGTTGACAATAACGAGATCGGGCGGTAATTCGATGCATCGAGCTTACTTCCCTTGTTCTTAAAGACCGGAGTTACAATTGCGTGTTTCCAAATAGCAGGGAAAGCACCAGTTGCAAAAGTGAGGTTAAAGATGATGCTGAGAGGGTATGCAATACTGGAACAAAATAGTTTCAGGAGTTCATGAGAAATACCGTCCGCTCCCGCAGCCTTTCGGGTCTTAAGGTTGCGGATTTGCTTTGCCACAGCGCATGCACCCGTACTACGTCATACTCACCTTTCGTTCCGTTGGCCTGGGTAGCTACTTGCGCGCCCATGTTTGCCATAGCTACCCAGGCCCTTTATATTGCGTTGTTTCTCAGTCGATCTCTCTCTCTTCAATAATCACAATGTAGTTGTTTCATTCGTCTTGGCCTCTTGTCTCGTCGTCTAAAATAAATGTGGTTCCCATCAACCTACCTGTTCCCGTTGTCCGTTGTAATTTCTGGAGAAGATGTCGTCAGTTGTCCTTCTTCGGACTCAACACTATTTTTAAACATTCGGAAATGCCATCGATCGGGAGCTACTACGCAGGTCCATAGAGTACTGAACAAGTCGACATGACAGCGTTTAGTAAGAGTGTTAATTTAGTAAGTGGCAGGAGCCTTACGAAATTTACGAAATTAAAACGACTAGTTCCCGAAGGGAACTCACGACAGCCGGTAACACCCAGTAAACCCTAGCGGCAGATGCAGCGCCTAACGGTGGGGGTGAGTGGATACGTCTCACAACCACTGGCACAAGTGCCGAGAAAGACCCCATTAGCCGCATCCATGTACCCCTTGTGCCTGGCCACAAGTTCTCAGTTGACTGTGGGTAGCAGCACGGCTGGAAAAACCGCTCCCAGGCAGGACTTGGCAATTGCCAAGGCGGTAATGCAACAACTGAGTAGCATGAGACATGTGTAGCTGGCAGGGATTCTACTAGACTGTGAAAGCTGGCTGTGTTTAGCTGGCTGTGTTTATCGCAGTCAGGCCACTCTGGCTAGGGGTGTTTTGTGCCGATTTAAACACGATCGTGGATAGCAGCAGTGAGATGACCTGAGCAATTTTGACTGGGGCTATGGATTTATGCATAGCCCGATTCTGCTAGCAATTGTAATTCCGCTAACAAAATAGCGAAGAATGTTTGAAAAAATTGCTGGCAAAATGGAGCAAGAGTTGGCATGTTGGTTGAAAATTTGGAGATGTGATCCTTATGCGCAGTACGTGACCCATTTTCGCACATTTTTTTGTCACCACGTGACTCACTTTTTCTCATTTTGCCAACACCTGACCGACCCACTTTCAGTCTGCTTTCCCACGGGTGATAACGTTACAAATTTGGCCTCGCATTGGGGCGAAAAGGGAGCAAAATATCGAGTGGCCTGGCAAAATGAAAGCAAAAAAATTGACAATGAGTCATCAGCAAAATATTGAACCTTCACTGGGAGCCATGGTTAGCAGCAGTCACATGACCTGAGCTATTTTGACTGGGAGCCATGGATAGCAGCAGTCACATGACCTGAGCTATTTTAACTGGGGGCTGTGGCTACAAGCCGGATTTTGCCAGTGAAGCTTCGATATTGTGCCGTAAAATTTTGCTGGCTCATCGCCAATATTTTGCCCGGCCACTCGATATTTTGCTCCGATTTGCTCGAATGCGAGGCTATACTTGGTGTCACGTGTGGGAAAAATGACCGAAAGTGGGTCATGTGCTGGCAAAAATGAGAAAAAGTAAGTCATGCATTGGCAAAAATGAGAAAATGTAAGTCATGCATTGGCAAAATATGCGAAAATGAGTCAAGTGCACCGTATATGTGCAAAATCTCCCAATTTCCAGCGAACATACCGATATTTTGCTGCATTTTGCCAGCAAATTCTCGCGTCAAAATTCGTCGATATTTTGATAGCAGAATTGCTAGCAATTCTCGGGCAAGGCCTACTACTGGGGGCCATGTCTGGTAGCAATCACCTGACCTGAGCCACGTGGGTCTGTTTTGCGTACTGCGGCTTCTGATTTTCCGTATTTTGCAGTGTTTTTCCGTACTGCCAGTGTACTGCCGCGTGCATTGCTTGAATTGTGTGCTTTTTTTCACACTCACATACTTCTCGGTGGCTGCCGGGATTTTCTAATGAAAAACATGTGTGACATGTAGCACGAGTTCACAACATGATATTTTGTGCCACATGTAGTCGAAGCATGGCATGAACTCGCTTTGACAGGGACATTCATCGCTCAACTTGCGCTCACAATACTTCTACATATCTGTGGATGATCTATCTATCCTCTTCAATTTTCGATACCATTTCGCTCAAATTCCGTACTGCTAATGCAGGAGTGATTTCTGGGCAAATACGGAAAAAATACGAAAGGTTGGCAGCACTGCAATGTTAAGCAAAGGAAACGAAGCGAAAACAATATAAAATGTCACTTCAGCTCGTCCTCCTTGTTCCAATACATGGTTGTCTCCTCGCTGATTACTTAGACACTATTATTAAATTATTTATAATAAAGAAAAGGACCAAGGAACTACAAAGTACGCTATTATGTCCGTTAACACAACCAGTTACTAAACAATCAGCTCATGCGATAACATTGCACGACACTGACCGACGGTACCGACGTTCTACAGCTAACCGGCTATCAGCTCTAGCACGTCTTGGGTGCGCACTTCAACAGCCTTCCAACTCGGAAGGTTCTAAGTTATATGAATACTTAGTCCACCGTATCGTATTGCTTAATGGTCTTGCCAATATCGTCATCGACATGCATGTACATCTGCCAACGTCCTTCACAGCTGAGATTTTCAGCTCGTGCTTGTCTTGGTTGCGCTCACCTTCCCCTCCTATGTTTTCATATGGCCTGACACCTAGCTCCAACACATTTACGAAGCGCAAAGCAACAACCTTCCAACTTGGAAGGCTCAGGTGCGGAAAGATCTGAGCCTGAGCCTTCCAAGTTGGAAGGTTGTTGGTTTGCGCTTCGTAGATGTGTTGGAGCTAGGTGTCAGGTCGTCGAATGTCTCAATATCCTTGTCAGTTGTGTGACTTGTTGTCGCACTATCTGACTGTATAAGACCGTGTTACCTTGTTACCTTGTTACCTTGGACAGTTGGACAGTTATAGTCATAACTAGTAAGCTATTGGCCCTTTCTCTTTTTACTTAGAATATTGGCTCACCATCCGAGTTTGAACAAAATAAATCCATACTCAGAACTAAAATGGTTCCACTAGACACATGGCTGGATTTAGAAAATGTCGCAGCTTTCGTATCTCTTTTACCTTGGCAAATGGGAGGAGATGTGCCGTTTAATACTCCAGTAGAGCCACATGACAGTGTCTTGTGTCCAACAAGATTAAAACCAGTGTTGCAGGTGAAGATCTGACTTTCTCCGTAGTTGATTGGTGCAGAGACGCTGCTTGCGCCATCTGGAGGAGCTTGTAATGGCTGGCATTGCACAACTAATCAACGCAACGAACAGAATACAACGACCAAACAAGCACGATGATAAGGGGAATGAATGACAATGACGCTGAACAACACGACAAAATAATGACAAGAAGAACATTGGAGCGCCAGAAACACTGACAGCATTGCATAATTTTATCAGCAAGGACAAAGGTAACTACACATCTTCACGACACTCTCCAAATGGTCTCTGGGCTACACCAATCACTAAAAAAACAACAACAACAACTGTTCAAATAACCATCTTCCTGAAGATAGGCCTTGCCCGAAATTCATATGATTACGTTCAGTGAGCAGGATTGTACTCAGATGGAGAGCCAAGGTTTAATTTATACAAAAGAGAAAGACCAAGGAAGTACAAGTGACGCTATACTGTCCACTAACACCACCAGTTACTAAACAATCAGCTCATGCGAAAACATTGCACGGCACTGACCGACGGTACTGACGGTCGTGCAATGTTATCGCATGAGCGGATTGTTTAGTAACTGGTGGTGGTAGTGGACAGTATAGCGTAACTTGTAGTTCCTTGTTCTTTCTCTTTTGTATAAATTACTTTAAGTATCTCTTTTTCTTTCTTTTAGTGATTGGTGTAGCCCAGAGACCGTTTGTAGAGTGTTGTGAAGATCTATGGATACAGTGGATGGCTACAGCGGAGGCTTCGCATTTTGAGAAAAGGACAAGAATGGATGAAGAGAGGGTATACACTGATTGCAGTGTTAGGGTGCATGGCGATCAAAATCTCCTTATTGACTCATCCAGAAATCCAGAACCGTACAAGACCAGCTGAACACACCCACTACTACCACAACTATAAGTTGCGCAGCATCACTATGGAGAGTGTTGCTATGGAGAGTGTTGCTATGGAGAGTGTTGCTATGGAGAGTGTTGCTATGGAGAGTGTTGCTATGGAGAGTGTTGCTATGGAGAGTGTTGCTATGGAGAGTGTTGCTATGGAGAGTGTTGCCATGGAGAGTGTTGCTGGTCTAAAAAATGAGCAAGATACTAGTAGATAGAGAGAGCCTGAAGAGGTATATAGTCAGAGATAGACTATTGTCTAAGGTCGTCAGGCTGCGTACAGTGCTCTATGTCCAGTGTACAGAGCCAGAAATACAAAGATCTGCTTCATTGCTGTGTGATCTTTGAAAATAAGAGATGGATAGATAATTGACTAAGGGTCAACACACATAACCAATTCATTGACAATTAGTCAGTAAGCAGCATACCTGTACAATGAACCCCATTTCCACTGTATCCAGCATTACATGTGCATTGGAAGCTACCAGCATTGTTACTACACCCAGCATTGGCACTGCATCCATGACTCATACCACTGGCACATTCGTCAATATCATTGCAAGTTGTGCCATTTCCTGTGTATCCACTATTGCACATACATGTGTATGAACCATCAGTGTCTTGGCACTGTGCATTGGTATTACATGTGTGACTTCCATCAACACATTCATTGATATCATTGCACGTTGTGCCATTTCCTGTGTAACCACTATTGCACATACATGTATATGAACCGTCAGTGTCTTGGCACTGTGCATTGGTATTACATGTGTGACTTCCATCAACACATTCATTGATATCATTGCAAGTTATGCCATTTCCTGTGTATCCACTATTGCACATACATGTGTATGAACCATCAGTGTCTTGGCACTGTGCATTGGTATTACATGTGTGACTTCCATCAACACATTCATTGATATCCTTGCACGTTGTGCCATTTCCTGTGTAACCACTATTGCACATACATGTATATGAACCATCAGTGTCTGTACAGGAAGCCGCTGAGTGGCAGTCGTGGTTTTGTGCACTGGCACATTCATTAATATCATTGCAAGTTGTGCCAATTCCGGTGTATCCACTTTTACACATACATGTGTATGAGCCATCAGTGTCTTGGCAGAATGCATTGGTGCTACAGCTGTGACTCGTACCACTGCATTCGTCAATATCCTGACAATCACGGCCATTTCCAGTGTATCCACTATTACATATACATGTATATGAACCATCAGTGTCTTGGCAGAGTGCATTGGTATTACAGCTGTGAGTCCCATCACTGCATTCGTCAATATCTGCAGAAAACACGATAAACAAGACGAGGAATGGTGACTGTCGCCGGTCTGTATAGTGCCCCGGCACAGGTACCCTGCTAAACAAATCACCGCAGGGGCGTAGCCAGGATAGTGATAAGGGGGGGGGGGGGGGGTGCCACGACTTTCCCCACACAAAAGTACATGCACTTATGTTGGTCCTTTTAAGTTTCATGCACATTATTCCATCCGTGAAATGGGGGGGGGGGGGGGAGCAAAATTCGCCCCTAATTCGACGCTGAAAATCAATCAGTGAATGGCAAATCTCCAACCAGGGAGTAATCATTATTATGATATTTTACTACTCCCTGCTTCCAACTAATGATGGACAAAGTCCTGGATGCTGCTTTCTCCAGAATTATCACTCTCCATCGAACTTTTAAAGTGGGATTTCTCGAGCCATGTTTGCTCTTCGTCATGTTTGATAGTGCAGTAAGGCATCTTGATCAAACCTACACTAAGTTATTCCCCACAAAAGCTCAAACTGCACTTCAACGTTACTTTCACTCTTCTGCTGCTATACTCACACTTGCAACACTTGAAAGAAACTGTGCCTTTCCACAACCTCCATCAAGACCAATTAACAGCCAGAACTACATTATACAAAACAGTGAGAGTAAACTGCTATGTCTGACGTGTGCTTTCCGTCCATTAGGGGTGAAACGAGTATCTATTTTGACCAACCGATCCCTCGATAATATTCGATCGAGTATCCGATTATTTCGAGTATTTTATCAAAATTCAAAAGCGCTAGATTTGCAAGTTCTCGACCAATTCGGAAGAAATTATCTGTGAACATAGAACAAAAGTCGCCGTCTTGTACAGAGTGTAAACTGTAAAGTAACGATTTTCATCAGTACTTTCATATCTCAGAACGTTACTTGCCATGGTGATCGCATCGTCCAAGTCTTAAAATACTGACTCAAAGCCATGCATACCAGTGGACCAGCGGTACAACAAAAGTTTAAAAAAAATACAATGCCAATCCTAAAATAAAAATAAATAAATAAATAAAAAAACGATCGAGTGCAAAATTTCGAATACTCGCTCGTTTGAAATTTTCGAACGAATACTCGGATATTCGAACTAATCGTTTCACCTCTATAGACCGCGTTGCTACTTCCTTGCTTCTACCAATGGCGTGTTTTGTACGATTCCTTGCTTCTAACAAAACATGTGGAGTGCGATGCAAATCATGTGCTGAGCCTGCTGAGGCCTGATGTGACACTGCACAACAGCAGGCACGAAGCGGAGTTCCCTTGACTAGAAATTTCATTGCAAAATGGCCAATCATGAGACAAAAAGTCAACTGCATGTGGATTGGTTTCAGATACATTGTACTTGCAGGTCTGAACCAGGGAGTAGTGCCTACTACTCCCTGGTCTGAACAGGGATGGTTACAGTGCCAGTGTGCGATGTGCAGAGTGGCAGTGGCACGCATGTGATCAGCGGTCTGTGTATACTATACTATGGTCTCTCTCTCGATCTCTCGATCCAGATGTGAAACAAGATCGAAATTCTTGAGGGGGCGCTTTGGCACCCAAAGCACCCCCCCCCCCCCCCTGGCTACGCCCCTGCACCGTAAAGTGCCGCCAGAGCGCCCCACCATCTCGTCCTTTCATGGTCGTATTGTGGAGGTGGTCTCCTGCCTGTAGGTCGTACGACACGAACTTTGTACACATATTGCACGTTATGCAGACAATCCGTACCTTCGAGTGGACACGAGCTCCATACAAAAACCTGCTTAGTGTGACCTTAGTACACAAAGGTTCTTACACCGTACAAACTTGAAACTTCGTTGCACTTTGCCATCCGATTTTCCTTTCCCTGGCTGTAAATCAAGGTCCGGCGCTCTCGCGAGACGGGGCGCTCTGGCCATACTTTATGTACTGTCATCTGCTGATCATCAGAACTTGAACTAGAGATCATTTTACTGTATTTTAAGGCCTCTAGACAGCTGCAGTAAGGTGGTGTATGGTGGAGTAGAACACAGTTCAAGTAGTGAAAACAATTGCATGAAAGGAAGAATGTGATAATAAAATTGGAACCCTACTCAATGCAGCGAGCACTGACATAGACTGAGAATGCCATACACTCTCACGGAAGAAACATATGAAGCTTCATCTGGATGGAACGCTCGTACATCGAGAAAATTTAATGTGTTTTGCGCACGAGTCCAAAACCCTCGCACACAAATGTCGGACCTTGCATCATTTGCCGTGATTGTACAGGCTGCAGTGAATACCTCATCCTGAGCTACCAAATGTTCAACTGCTACATCTGGGCAACCTTCAGAAACAAAAATCAGCCATTAGGGACCTTTCGCACCCCGAGGATTCGTCAGAGTCCCTGCGGAGAACTCGTTTTCACGAATGGAGGCCTCTTCATTCGTGGCACGCTCCGAATCCGTCAGGTACACATTTATTTGGATAGGTACACATGTTTTGGAAGGTACGAGACTCGTACACATTTTTCCCTTGATTCCATGATCCATGCACGTGTGCGTGTAAAAACCCGTACGCCAAGCTACCGGCGCCCGCGGCCGTATTCGTAGTTGCCATGCACATTTGCATGACGACTTGCGAAACCTGAAATCTGTTTTCAACGAAACGATTACGAGCCGAATCAAACTTTCGTTTCGCATTCGTTTCGTAGCAAATGCGAAAGGTCCCTATTATGTCAAAATGTTAAACTAGTGAGGTTCTGCCACACGGCAAAACGTGCCAAAGTACGCATGGAAACCTCACCGCGGTACGGGATCAAGTTTCATACGGATTTTTTCATTCCCTTCTCCGTGTGAAGCGCACTTCACACGGACGGGACTCCGTGTGAAAACTGAGCGTACAGAGTACATGTGGCGGGGTGCTCGAGCATGCTACAAGCATGCTACGTACAGCAGGACTGGTCCAACGTACGAAAAACTATGTCAAACTTCACTGCAGTTAACACAGAGTTTGGTAGGTAGTTGCGTGTAGCAGAACCTCTCTACTTTCTCTCTATACGCTCTGTGGTTTTTCCCAGGTACCTGCACCAATGCAGTGATGTTATTCCCACCAATAGCCATCATGAGATAACGTTCTTGAAACACATACCGTGCTCACTCGATTAGAAGCCCCTCTTGAATCCAAGCCCCCCCCCCCCCCCCCCCCTACAGGGACTGTTTGAAAAAGTACAAGCCCCTCTCGAATAGAAGCCCGGACTACTATTCGCGAAGCATGGGGTGACCAGGTAGTGCAATATAATTATGTTTTAAGGCCAAGTGCGCAAAATCAGCTCGGACATGCACATATTGGTACATGTCCTGGTTAAAATCAGCTGGGGCATGCACATATTGGTACATGTCTTGGTTCACGTACTGTGTCAACTAACTCGGAGCCGAGTTGCTGTGAATATAAAAGTTGACAGATTCGATTGGAATACTGGTATGGAATGAAACAATAAAAGCCCCTCTCGATTAGAATCCCCTCTTGAATAGAATACTCGTCAAAATTGGTATTGAAAAAATAGAAGCGCCCGGCTTCCAATCGAGTGAGTATGGGTACTCGCCTTTGTCGCCTTGACGTGTGCATAGAATATGAGTGCGCAGTTTAAACCTTTTATTGCTAGGATTAAATTGTCTTCGCGTAGTTTTTTTGCGTGTTTTGTTGTTGTTGTTGCAAGGATGGCGTTGGCTGTTTTAATTAAATGTGTCAGTCTATGAACAGGCACATTAGCAACGGCCATGGTGCAGGACCCGTGAGCGCAAGAGGTTTCGTTTTCGCTTACCTGTACATGTTGGTGGTGCACCGGCGATGTATCCCGACATGTTGCATGGCAACGTGCTGTTGCCAATCAGCTGATAGCCGCGGTTGCACTGGAATGTTTGACTGTCGCCATGGTTAATGCTTGTTGCCGTGGAGGTGCTGCCGTCCTGCGGTGCAGGCAGAGGTGTGCATTGCGGTACTGGGGCACGGCGTTAGCAACACACAAAGCAACATGCGAATCAAGTAAGTGCATGGTAAGTTAGCATGCAAGCCAGGCAGGCACACACATGAACGTATGCAAACCCCAACACCTACATACACACCGAAGTACGCCATGACCCGATCTCACGAAACTTCCCATGGAAGTTCAGTTCACGTTCCCTGCAAGTGTCGCGTCCAAAGTTGCGAAAGTCCGTGCGAAGTTTCTCACTTCATGTCGTGGAGCGAACGTTTGCACGCATTTTCGTTTCGCAGAAACCCCTCTAATACCGCATTTCCCCAAATATTCGTCGCACCTTTTACACTAAACTTCAAGGACAAAGAAGGGATGCGACTTACAATCGAGGGTGACATCCTACTTATACATGTATTGAAACAATGTGGTTCAAACCTCAAAGTGGGGGTGCGACTTTTAATCGAGTGCCCCTTACAATTGGGGAAATGCCGCGGTAAGCAGTCGGATAGTGCAATAGCTGGGTACAAAATGTGTATAGAATACTGAGACACTCTAATACCTGACACCCAGCTCTAACACTTCGTTGAAAGTCCCAGTGGCCTGTACGTTTTTGGGCCCTGTTATCACACTTGACACGGTATGGTTTGCAAGAATAAAGGAAATAAATGCTGAAAGTGTCAGCGCTGGACTTCGGATCTCACGCTTCCTGCCGACTGGCTTGACACTTGACTGACTCACGACTGGGTCTGGAGCACACGAGAAGCCCGTCGACCCTTCCACTCGGCGGGGGGCATAAGTACTATACTAACAATGTCCAGGCCAGCAGAAAGAGTAAACATGTGGAATGATGTACAGAGAAAGGACCAAATCCGTTGATCCCTGAGCTGCAGAGAGTGCTCAATGT
This sequence comes from Sycon ciliatum, assembly GCF_964019385.1. Classification (NCBI taxonomy): domain Eukaryota; kingdom Metazoa; phylum Porifera; class Calcarea; order Leucosolenida; family Sycettidae; genus Sycon; species Sycon ciliatum. The sequence continues at coordinate 28,973,855 of NC_088652.1, read as the reverse complement.
CAGAGACAAAGCTTAGTACATAGCAGACTCAGGGGAGGACGTTCAGGTTGGTTGTAACTCTGAGTTTCATGCCGTTAGGCAATCATCAGACAACTGATGATGAGAAAGGACCTATACATTATGAGTTATGACAAACAGGCCACCAAGCTAACGATACAATATAAAGTCAGATAGGAGGACAACAAGGCACAAAACTGACAGTGCGCATCTTCGTGGCGTGAGGTGAAGCGACAACTAGGTGCAGTGAGTAAGTCCTCCTCGACTCAACTCGCAAAGGCAGATCTAAAGAACCAAAGACTCCGCCGAAACAACAGCAACAGGTGAAGCAACAGCCGAGGCCGAAGCAACACCAACAGCCAAGAGAAACGAAACGCCAATCCAAACAACCGACGTCAAAAAAACGATGGCGGATGGACGCAGGTAAAGAAGAAGCAATCCAACCCAGCTGCCCGAAGAAATGTGACCAAACGATAGGCGACCACCGCCTACGGTATATTTGGAAGCTAAACCTTCGTGACTATGCTCTATTCGTTACTAACTCTGGCTTTCACAATTACTCCAGTTTGTTTTTCTCTAATGCAGAACGCCAAGTGTTGGGCTATGGGTCCAACTTCCGTCCAACCGGCCGACTGCCCAGCACTGACCAGCTCACAAATGATATCGCTAAATTCGAGCACAATGTTCGCTGGGGTGAGGTCTTCACCAACATCACCCGCCGTGATGATGGTTACATAAACAATAGGAGGACAGAGGAAGTGTTTTTACTCAGAGTTTCACGCACTAAGCGATCGATCATGATCAGTGTTTTAATGGTTACATACGCAGTTTTTATCTACGGTTGTCAAGACAACCACCGCGTGTGTCCATCGCCACAGAAACAGCTTTGCTAGAATTCAGGACTGAACTAACAGCTGGTGTTACTGCTGCTTGCTCAATACATCGCCCAAACAACCTATCGCCTGGTGAGAAACTTGCTTTATGTAGTCTCAACAGCCGAACAGATATTGTCATTGCTAACGCTGATAAGAATCTAGGCACAGTTGTCTTAAATGTAGAGGATTACATAGCAGAAGGCTACAGACAGTTGTCTGATTGCAAGTCCTACAGATTTATTCCCACGCCAGGTGATAGCTTAGTTAATCTGGACACTATAGTACCAGAGCTTCACTACGTTGAACAGTCTCTACATGACATCGTGCAGAGTCATGAACCACTACTTTCCCCTAAAGATGTCAGAGCACTATTCGCAAGTTTTCCTTTTAAACCAGCAAAATTGTACATGCTCCCTAAGATACATAAGGCTCCAGGTCCTAATGGCATTGTAAAGGGTAGACCCATAGTGCCTTGCTTAAGTTATTGCACCACACCTGCATCTCGCCTCATAGACCACTATTTATGTAAAGCGTTTGCCAAGACGCCTGCTAACACTGTGCTCAAGGACACTCATAGTCTCACAAATGTTCGATCCAGTAAAGACTTTCTTGCTGATGCTATGATCGTTACAGTCGATGTCACCAGTTTGTACACTAACATGCATTGGTCAGACACAGTAGCAGCTATCAATGATTTCCTTGCCGAAGCCGAACACCCATTACGCTCTCTTATTGTAGACCTAGTCGAATTTGTCCTAGAAAACAATTATTTTGAGTTTAAGGAAAAGCTCTTCCATCAGGAGTTCGGTATGGCCATGGGTACCCCAATGGCCGTCAACGTTGCTAATATTTTTCTTTTTATGCATGAGAAAAAAGCTCTTTAAAGTTTCCGTTCATCACTTTACTTTTTTGGACGATTCATTGACGATTTATGTTTAATTGTTTGCAAGACTTTCGATAGGATAAAATGTTATGCCGTCGTATACAGCGATTTATCTTATATTAAGCTTACTTGGTCTGATGTTTCTTCTACAGCCGTATTTCTAGATTTAGAAATTTTTAAGATAGATGCGGATAGATTCTCCAACAGAACTTTCCAGAAAGACAGGAATGCATATTTATACATCCCTTTCAAGTCAGACCACCCCCGCTCTAATCTTAGATCATTTATCAATGCAGAGCTCATCCGGTACAACCATACAAACCAGCTACTAGAGAGGATATTCTCAAGATTCGCAAGCTTTTCTGGCTCAGACTCAGAAAACGAGGATATCCACCCGAATTCCTGGGTACGCTATTCATTGCTGTAGAGCCCAAACCGCAAGTATTTGTAAATAAAGCTACAGACTCGGTGCATAAGAACAAACAGTATGTTTTCTGTACCACATACCATCCGCACCTTGTCGGAGCAAACTATCGCTCCCTTCTGAAACAGTCACTTTTTACTGATTCTCAGATTTTCTTTAGAAGAATCAAAGCAGCTTTTTTACAATAATTATTAGTTCACTCATACGGCAGAGCATACTTTGCTCTGCATTTTGGTTGGTTCCAGAAATTTCTGGAACCAACCAAAAACATCTGTACAAACCTACAACTTTCACCTAGTTCAACCCTATGGTTCACTTACTTTTGTACAGCTTTACAACTTTTCACCTAGCTATTTCCTAAGGTTCACGCTACCCATGTGTATTAGCCACATTTGCGCCAAGACAATTATTTTACTGCATTGCTACACGCTCAGTTACTGGTGCATAGCGCAACATGACTAGCAACCTTCTCCACTTTACACTATGCCAATTCATGCCTACCATGTATATAAGGCTTTTTTTATTATAAGCTAGTTTTTCTACCTCATTCTTCATCCTCTGATGAAGCATTCCAATTGCAGAAACCGGTCAGGTATCAATAATATTGTAATATGGCCCAGAATCTGCGAAAACCAGGCTTAGGGTGAAATTTCACAAAATGACTTTTTCCCATTTTCAGCTTCTACTGGGCATGGGAGGTCAGGAGACAAAATATTACAGGTGTGGGTCCACTCATAGTGGTATTAAAAGTATCTCAAACACACCAGGGTATTGTGTTAAAAAATCCAAAAAAAACACAAAATTGTTATCACAGGAAAGAAATGAAGAGAGATCCACCAGAGTGAAGGAAGAGACATGGATGATTTTTGTTTAGGTGACATGACAAGGTAGGCATGTGGGGGCAGGCTTGTTGTGGCCCCTTGGTGCTGCAGGCTGTAGTGGCCATGCACAGTTCTGCATGAATTTTGTTTGCTCCTCACTCAGCACATTCTGGGGCTGCATGCATGTACTGGCATGCTCTGGCGCTACACACCACAAGGAAACCCGACTCCAGTTGAGATGGCACCTTTTGAAGGGTGAATCTAGTACAACTATTCAAAAACAAGCAAGAACACAGCCTTTCAAACTGTTCCACTGTTCGTACTCGTAGTATGCGCATACTAGTGATAGTGTGCTGGCGAGCCTGGCGTGCTGCAGTGTCTGCTTGGTGCTGACCAGCAAGTGAAATCTCGGCACGCCGTACAATCCCTTGCAGCTAGCTGTCCAGCGAGGAAAGTCTCGAGTGGAGGCCTCTCGATCTGCACGCTCATTCGCCTGGCATTCAGTAGCACTTCATCGCCAAGGACTTCAATTCAAAACAGTTTTCACACTGCGCTTCTAGCCTTTTTCCTCTTGAACTTGCTGCAAACGTATGAGCTCTGCTGCGCGTGTTCCCTTTGCGTGAGGCCCAGAAACAGCTAGTATCTCCATACTTCGATTGGCTGGGTCGATGCCGTCCAGGTTCTCCTCGCTATCGCCATCACGACTCTAACTGGAGACGATTTCTTCACCATTTTCCGCAAGCAGCAGCTAGCGCAGAAATTTCGCCATCCCTGAGTGAAGGAGATGGAATCCGTTCGATCAGCTCAAAAACTCTTCGTTGTGGCTAGAGGAGTAGCAGGGAATATTCTACCGGAAGCCCTTTGACTTCCCTGACTGCTGAAACCATTCCTGCCATGACTGCTACTTCTTCAAACAAGCGAGATTCTCTTTGGTTCCACTTCACTGCACTCGTGCGTCCACGCGACACAACCGTTTTACAAAACATCATTTTTCTCAAAAAAAATGATTTTCACCCTAAGCCTGGTTTTCGCAGAAGTTGGGCCATATATGAATTATAACTAAAATTACTGTGCTCTTGTTGTGTCGGGAGTTCAATGCATCTTTCCTAGTTTGTGGGCCCTGTTATCACACTTGACACGGTATGGTTTGCAAAAATAAAGGAAATAAGTACTGAAAGTGTCAGCTCTGGACTTCGGATCTCACGCTTCCGGCCGACTGGCTTGATACTTGACTGACTCACGACTGGGTCTGGAGCACACGAGAAGCCCGTCGACCCTTCCACTCGGCGGGGGACATAAGTACTATACTAACAATGTCCAGGCCAGCAGAAAGAGTAAACATGTGGAATGATGTACAGAGAAAGGACCAAATCCGTTGATCCCCGAGCTGCAGAGAGTGCTCAATGTCAGAGACAAAGCTTAGTACATAGCAGACTCAGGGGAGGACGTTCAGGTTGGTTGTAACTCTGAGTTTCATGCCGTTAGGCCATCATCAGACAACTGATGATGAGAAAGGACCTATACATTATGAGTTATGACAAACAGGCCACCAAGCTAACGATACAATATAAAGTCAGATAGTAGGACAACAAGGCACAAAACTGACCGTGCGCATCTTCGTGGCGCATCCCCTCCCCTCATTGGAACTTTCCGCATCTGAGCCTTCCAAGTTGGAAGGCTGTTGCTTTGCGTTTCGTAGACGTTTTGGAGCTAGGTGTCAGGCAGTCGAATGTCTCAATGTCCTTGTCAGTTTTGTGCCTTGTTGTCGCACTATCTGACTGTATATTGTGTCTTTACCTCGGTGGGCTGATAACTCTTAACGTATAGGCCTCGATTTAAGCTAAGGCCTGTGGAGAATCCATAAATACAAATACAAATTCATATACAATAGGTTCTTTCTCTTTACATAATACCATTTGGGTAAACACCCGAGTCTTATCAAGTGGAATTGGATTGAAATTCCAGTGTGGACATTGACTTTTATGGCATGGTGTGGTGGGTGCGTTATTTTGCATCTAAAATGATCAGAAATATGCAGTGTGCAGCAAAGAATAGGCAGTGGTCTCATACCTTGGCAAGAACTGTTCAAGTACACGGCGGGAAATTGACAAGCGCATGTGCCGAAAGCGCTGCCCAGAATCTCAACACAGCCGACACTTGATGCGGGACAGCCAGTAGGGTTTCTGGAGCAAACAATGTCCTCTGCAGGTGAGAAAGGAAAACAGCATACATAGTCCAATTGACCCACTGTGCATTGCCAAATATGGGATGCATGAGTAATGCTTGTGAGTACGCTGGGATCAGGAATGCACTGCTCAACACCCCAGACACGACCATGTCCAGGTGGCTGTGAAGGGTGTTTATGGTACAAATCACGACTTTGGGAAATGGGTCCTTTGAACATGCGGAGAACACTCACAGCAGTACAGCAAGTAGTGTTGAAACGAGCGTATCTATAACAAACGAGCGATCAGTTCCACTAACGAGCAAGCTATCGAGCGAGCTAACGAGTTTCATTGATGTGGCAAATATGATTTTTTGAATACAAAAATTTCTAAGTTTGATTTTTTCAGCTCGTTCAAATTATCACCGCCGGCATTTGGGGTTGCTGCTGCTTCACTTCGGACTGCTGTTTGGTGTCAAGATGTCTTTTCAGCGCCGTCATCGAGTAGCCTTTGTAAGAATAGACCGTTTTGCAAAGATTGCAAGTAGCCCTGGTCTTCGCTGCATCGCGGGAGAAAACTTCAAAACGACTGAGCGTAACTTTCACTCGAATGGAGAGGTGACCGAAGCATATCCTGCGACAGGTCAGCAGATGCAGAACAAGACATCAGTAGAGTCCACCAAAGCTGCAACGACAACTGAAACAACTCGAGTGTCGTGCAGGCATACAGTCACTGTAACTGCGAGTGATTTTCACTTTGCGCGGGACTGGACTCTCGATCGACCAGGGAGTCGTAAAATATTTTACGACTCCCGGCCCCGCGGGCCCGGTCGACATGTACTGCCATGTGTACGGAGTGCGGTGTACGGTGTTCGTTAGTGCAAACGAGCTGGCCTCACAAACGAGCCGAGTTTCTGGCGAGCGAGCTAACGAGTATCCGGTGAGATCGTTTCAACACTAACAGCAAGTGCCCCTTTTTATTTATTTTTTATTTTATTTTTTATACAAAAGTCCACTATATTCCCGGATACGCACGAGAAGTGGTGGCGGGGCCAGGCTGCTCTGCCGACCTTAAAGGTCTCGGCGTCTGCGCAGACAAAGCGCGCCACAACCAACCTGCATGCATGCCCACACCTCACACATGAAACCCCGATGTCGAGACCAGTTGGTCGACGGAGTGCCTGGCCCCCACCACCATGGCTGCTGCATGTTCCCATTGTGTGGACCATATGGCATTTCGTAAAAAATAAACTAACGAGTATCCGGTGAGATCGTTTCAACACTAACAGCAAGTGCCCCTTTTTATTTATTTTTTTATTTTATTTTTTATACAAAAGTCCACTATATTCCCGGATACGCACGAGAAGTGGTGGCGGGGCCAGGCTGCTCTGCCGACCTTAAAGGTCTCGGCGTCTGCGCAGACAAAGCGCGCCACAACCAACCTGCATGCATGCCCACACCTCACACATGAAACCCCGATGTCGAGACCAGTTGGTCGACGGAGTGCCTGGCCCCCACCACCATGGCTGCTGCATGTTCCCATTGTGTGGACCATATGGCATTTCGTAAAAAATTCAAAAACAGAAAAACTACACCTATAAACAGCTTGTGACCTTTTGACGCCCCATCGCCAAAGGCGGTGACAGGCTTCTCGAGCTAGGCAGAAATTTTGATGACGTGTGAGGCCGCCACTTCTGCGGAACGACCGTCCGCAAAACACGCACACCCACCCACCCACACCCCCCCCCCCCCACACACACACACACTACTACTACTACTATCAATCAGCTACCCCGTGGGGTCACGCCGCCCTCCACTCAGAGAACTGAGCGCAAAGTGAGGGGCAGTGGCGCAAAACAAAACAGGAAGTACAGCAAAATGAATTGAAAAAAAAGGAAATCAAAACAAGCTGCCATATTCATGGAAAAGGACTCACAAACAGAGGAAAGAAATATCACAAACACGATGAACAGTCTGCTGTAGGTCCACTATAAGTATAACATGCAACGACTGAAAAAGGAACATGATGTTCTGTTCAACGTCTGTACGCGTACTGCTTCAACCTTCATAAACCAGGAAAGCACAATCTTGAACTGGAGGATGGGCACCAAACGTCCCACAAGGGCTCCACAAGACGAACTTTCACGAAACGACGAGGAGTGTGCACAGCAAGCTAACATCACTACACCATCGCCGCACGACGACTGGCCACTCAGGTCCAAACAACACGACAAATCCACAATTCCAGCGATACACCGCGCAGGAATAAATTGCTGCGAGTGTGACCTGTTTCCTTTCTCATCCAGGAATCCACTTGCTTTGCCGAACGCCACTGCATTGTTTCAGGCTGGGGATCGATCCGAGGGCTCGCCACACCACTGCGGAGGATGCGGAAAGGACGCAAGAAGACGGTGACGGCAACAAATAATTACCCGCCCTGGTCGTCAGCTCACTGAATGTCCTTCCGCGCGAGCGAAACTGGCTGCAAGGCATGAAAAGCCTACTGCCACTCAATACCCAGGGACGACCCTGACCAGAAGGCCAAGGCCGCCCCGTGGAGGAGGCCAACAAAGAGAAAACCAGGAGCTAACAAATCTGCTTCCTCTCCGCGAAAATACACACACACACACACACACACCCACACACACACACACACAAACTCACGCACGCACACGCGCGCACACACACACATGCACACACACACACACACACCATCTGAACAAATTGGAAATCCATGGCCAATTGCTTTGTTTTGTGATGAGGGAAATCGAACCTGTGGGACAACTAAAGGTGACGTTTGACATCTTTTTTTATTCTCACGATGGCCTGTGGCCAATAAGAGAAAATAATTACAGGCACGGGGATCAGATACAGAGAGATCAAAGTTTAGCTGCTTGCTGAAGCAGTAGCGATGGCAATAGGGAGTTTATCACATAGGCTGGGCGCAATGGAGCTATAGATGTGCTGAGCAATGTGAGCAAGTACATACGGAAGAGATGACAAGTGGTAGGATGTTTGCTTTGAAATCTCGTCTGGGGTTGATTTGCCGGAGGCTGAGTGGAATGCTATTAAAGAGATCAAGAGAAGCATAGATGGGGGAGTCTCTTAGCCGGTTTGTACGTGTTGTGGGTAGCTCAAAGGTTCGGGGGAACTTGAGCGTGCGAATGGGTTCTATTCAGGGTAGGTGAATTGCAAGAAGGTGTGGTCTATGATGCAGGCTATGTGCAAGAAGGATATGGGAGAGGGTACGGCGCCTGCTGAGTGATGACCATTTGAGTCGGTGCAGCAGCACGGAGTGGGTTCTGTGTTCAAAGAGGGGGAGATGCAAACAGAGGCGAGCGGCGCGCCGTTGGATGTGCAGTGGTTCTACAAACGCACCAAAGACATCTTGTAACTAGCTTCGTTTACAACAAATCACAAGTGTGTGGGAATACAGAGAACGACAGAGAGATCAAAGGAAAAACCAGGCAGGCAGGTACAGCTTGTTGTAACTGCCTTTTCTCCACCTGCACCCAGTCCCGTGCCATCTCCACACTTATATAAAGGGACGACGATAACTACATTTGAAAGACTGTTTATTTCAAGACGACTACGGAAACACAACTAGACATGACGAATTTAAGACGAAGACTGCTTTTTACACCACAGCAACACGCGCATGCACCAACATAACGTACACACGACGTACACAAAATAACGTACAGTACGGTACTATATATACGATATGGTAAGTCTATCGATATACGGTACATACGGTATGATACAGTAGAAAATCCGTCTACTACACAGCTAAAGTGCGTACGGTACAACTGACATGCCATACAGCGCGGCCGGATGAATGCATACATGACACATAACAGGATACAGTGACAAACAGTGGGATGTGCAACCATAACAGGATGCGCTCATGCCGGTCGTTCAGGGTTGCAGGGAGGGGTGAGAGGACAGTGCACGCATACTCAAGAATAGGGCGGACGTAAGTTAGATAGAGGGAGGAGAGAGCAGAAATGTTTAAGGAATTGCGTAGTCGCAGGAGAAGGAATATCTTCCTGGTCGCTTTAGTGATGATGTAGTCAACATGCGAGTTCCAGCATAGAAGATTCTGCTGTATGAGGAGGCCAAGGTGGCGATGCCTTGAGGCCACTGTGAGGTTGGTATCGTTGAGTGTGATTGATGGTGGTCTGGGAGGTGGCCGGTTGGTGTGGTGAAAGTGGATGACAGTGGTCTTACTTTCGTTGACCAGGAGATGCCCAATCCTTCAGCCACTGTGCCGCGGTTGTCACGGCTGACTGGATGTGCTCTTCTGTGGCTAGAAATTTCTCGTGAGCGGCAATGATGGCAGTGTTATCGGCAAACTGGCTGCACTCAGTGGTGGCATTTATGCAGGCGGTTGTCAGATCGACTGTGTAGGCCGTGAACAAAAGCGGCCCCTAGACAGAGCCTTGGGGGACCACCGCTGGAATGTTCAGCCAGGTTGGTTTGCTGCTCTCCACTTGCACACATTGTCGTCTGCTGGCGAGATAAGAGGCAAGCCACTGGAGGCATTTGCCATCGAGTCCAAGGTGGGCCAATTTTGCAAGCAGTCCTTGGTGCCACACCCGGTCAAACGCCTTAGATAGGTCGAAGAAGCAAGCAATTACTGTTTGCCCAGCGTCTCTTTTCTCGGTGATTTGATGGATTAACCGAGATAGCTGCTGTGTGGTGCCATCGTTTGGCCGAACGCCTGATTGGCGTTGGGGAGGTGAGGTTGGATGGGTTTCGAGATGCGGTCAGCAACTATCCTCTCTTGTACTTTCGACGTCACGCTGAGTAGCGATATCGGTCGATAGTTGGAGGGCTCGGTTTTGCTGCCCTTCTTGTGGATGGGGGTGACTGTTGCGTCCCTCAACTCTTGCGGGATAGTGCAACGTTCGAAGGAGATGTTAAAAAGGGTTGCTAGGGACGGCGCAAGTGAACTGGCTGCCTCTTTCACTAGGCGGGTTGGTATGCCATCAGAGCCCGGGTTCTTTGACGGGTTCAGGTTAGACAGTAACTTTGAGACCTCTTGGGCTGTTGTTTCAAGAGTAGTGAGGCCAGGTGTATTGGGTGTGGGAATGAATGGAGGGGAGTTCCTCGTGGCACCCTGTGACTGACTGTTGGCTCTGCGAGATGAAGAAAGCGTTCAGGGTGGTTGCTTTTTCGGCGGGGGTTGAGAGAGTCTGGCCCTGGGAGAGCATGTCTGGCTGAGTAGGTCGTTGTGAGGACTGGAGGCCGCGCATCAGTTTGTGTAGGTTTGGTGTGGAGTGGCTCGTCCCAGTGCCATTACTGACATATGTAGACTTAGCGATTCGGAGAAGGTGAGTAACTTTGTTGCGTTGGGTGGTGTATGCTGTCCAGTTGCAGGGCGCCCGGGTGCGCAAGTAGGCACGGTAGAGCCGGTGTTTTTCTCTGATGGCGTTAGTGAGCTCTGGGTTCAGCCATGGCTTTGCTGGGTGGCTAGTATGCCTCGGGGGGTGAGGTACTGCACAGTGTTTGCGGGCGCAAGTGAGCACTTTGTCCTTCCATGAGTGCCACAGGTTGTCTATGTTGGTAGTGTTCAGGGTGTCACCTTCCGGCAGCAGTTGTGTGCATTCCATTTCGGCTTTCAGACTGCTGATGCTTTGGTTTGACCATTTCCAATGGGTGGTGTTATGGGTGGGAGGTGGTATGCCTCGAGAGGGTGCAGCGACTGGCTTTATTAAACCCCTGATGGATAGGTGGTCCGAGTTGCCGATCTGCGGGAGAATAGAGATAAGGACACAGTTGCTGTCTACATCCGTGACGACGAGATCTAGGCAGGATTCAGGGTGCCCATTCTGCACAAGAGTGGGGAATGTGACATGTTGGTCTAGAGAGTAAGTTTAGAACAGCACTGCTAGATCCTCGACAACAGCATCTGTCGTGTCAGAGTGGCACCAAGCGGCGTTCTTTGCATTGAAATCTCCGAGGATAATCTTTTGCGTTGTTGTTGGTATGGCTCGGATCAGTTCCTCAAGGTGCTGGCAGAATAGACGATGGTCGCAATGGGGTGGACATTATCACAAATGTTGTCTACAAACAAAATTAATTATCTCTTGTCCACGACTGTTAGGGGATTTGGAATTGCGGTCTACTAATGAGGGTGTCTTGTAAAAAACGTTGTACTAATGAGGGGTGTCTTGTAAAAAACGTTGTACTAATGAGGGGTGTCTTGTAAAAAACGTTGTACTAATGAGGGGTGTCTTGTAAAAAACGTTGTACTAATGAGGGGTGTCTTGTAAAAAACGTTGTACTAATGAGGGGTGTCTTGTAAAAAACGTTGTACTAATGAGGGGTGTCTTGTAAAAAACGTTGTACTAATGAGGGGTGTCTTGTAAAAAACGTTGTACTAATGAGGGGTGGCTTGTAAAAAACGTTGTACTAATGAGGGGTGTCTTGTAAAAAACGTTGTACTAATGAGGGGTGTCTTGTAAAAAACGTTGTACTAATGAGGGGTGTCTTGTAAAAAACGTTGTACTAATGAGGGGTGTCTTGTAAAAAACGTTGTACTAATGAGGGGTGTCTTGTAAAAAACGTTGTACTAATGAGGAGTGTCTTGTAAAAAAACGTTGTACTAATGAGGGGTGTCTTGTAAATATGTTGTACTGATGAGGGTGTCTTGTAACCGATGTTGTACTGATGAGGGTGTCTTGTAACCGATGTTGTACTAATGAGGGTGTCTTGTAACTGATGTCGTATTAACCAGAATGGAACCCTGCGCTAACCACGGCGTGAAGAAATCAAAGACTCGAAAGAGTGAGGCAGTGAGTGATGTGTTGTAGATACGACCGCAGCCTTTCCGGCACTACGACTACGCGCAAATGACGCTCTGTTGTCATATGCGTCCAGTCGACTCCACTTAGGGGTCATCTGTAAATACCGATATTTATTTAGAAACGAAAACTCGTTGTTTCTCTTCAACCCCCTCCCCTTCCTCCTCCCCGAGAAACGGACACATGCACATGGCACATAGGTGACCTACCTGTACATTTTGGGTGTTGAGCAGCTAAGACACCAGATTGTGAGCAGAGCAAACTAGAATTACCCTCCAAAACATAACCAGAGTTGCACGAAAATGACTGTTGTTCACCGTATTTTACCAAGACGGGCGTCGCTGGTGATGCGTTGCCATTGGCAGGGGTGGATAGAGCTGGACATGTTATAGCTGCAAGATAGGCATGTGCCGCACACATGAATACATATGCAGGTGAAGGAACAGACACATATGCACATGCGTGAACACACACACACACACACACACACACACGTGCACAACGTCATTGTGTTGGCATTTGTACTAGACGGTTGCAGAGCTGTCTTGCACAGACAAGCAGACAACGAGGGACACGCTGAAGGCAAGCCACCTCACGTCACTCACCTTCACATCCGGGAAATGTATAACCTCCGCTGCAAGGTACTCCGTTGCTGGCTCCCTGCAGCCGATACCCGTCGTTGCAGTAGGACGATACGTTTGTCTTGCTATGCACTACAATACCACCAAAGGACGGTACTGTGTTTGCACCAAAGTCACATGAAGGGCATTCAGTCTCTGCAAAGAACATCAAAGGGCAAACGATTGTTTTAGTTGTTGAATTTTATTTTACTTCACCAATTGCACAGGCATGATTACCTTCTTGCCGGCCCATAGGTCCGGTTCTCACAGAAAGATGAAGGAAATTATATGAAAAAATGGAGGCGTATCCAATTTCGAAAGCAAAGGTGTCAACACCGACGCAATCCACACAGTCAAGTAAGCCAATTTAGTAACCGAACGTTTTCGTTCCCTTCTCATCATGGGTAAGTACAGGGAATAATGGAAAAATGTCAAAATACAGCAACTTCTAGAGCTACAGCAAAAGCATAGATCGAAAACCTCACGCTATACGTGCGGGGAAAAATCCAGCAGAACTTAATTGTCAAAAACAACAGTGTGAAGGTGAAGAAATGACTAAAACATAATGAAAACATCAGCGAGGAGAAGCATTCCTGACACTTCATTTTATTTATGTCTTTATTTATTACAGCATCTCATAGCACAGTGAGAACACCGGTCAATGCAAAGAGAGAGGGTGTTAGCCAACCACGGCAAGGAAGGGAGAAGGAGAGAAGAAGAAAAAGGAACCGGCATGGATAAGCAGTGATTGCAACAAAAGATTAGCGCCAAACAACTGAAGTGACAAAACGTTTTCCTTCTGAATACATAGTTTAGGGGACAACTTACAAATATAGAACGCTTCCAAAACGGACAAATGTAATACAGATCTGCCATGGGCCAAAACTGAGAAAACATCATCTCTGTACAATTCACGATAACTATCACCAACCAACAGATGACTCTTGATAGCCGATTGCTGATTGTTAGAATGTCGCGTCTTTTTCGTCACTTCCAATGTCGCAGCTCTTGACCCGTCCTTTCCACTGGGCAGTCGCCTTGTAGTCACTTCCGATGTGGCAGGTCCTGACTCGTCCCTTCCACCACACCGCTTGATCACACGTCCAGTGTCTGATTCTTCCGTTGTCTTGATCAATGGCTTTCGTGGTGGTCTGGCGACTGCCCAGTGGAAAGGACGGGTCAAGAGCTGCGACATTGGAGGTGACGAAAAAGATGCGACATTCTAACAATTAGGAATCGGCTATCAAGAGTCATCTGTCGGTTAGTGATAGTTGTCGTGAGTTGTATACAGATGATGTTTTCTCAGTTTTGGCCCATGGCAGATCTGTATTTTATTTGTCTGTTTTGGAAGCGTTATATTCGTAAGTTGTCCCCTGAACTATGTGTTCAGAAGGATAATGTTTGTCACTTCAGTTGTTTGGCGCTAATCCTCGTCAAAGTGTCAGGAATGCTTCTCCTCGCTGATGTTGTCATTATGTCATTATTCCCTGTACTTACCCATGATGAGAAGGGAACGAAAAGTTCGGTTACAAAATTGGCTTACTTGACTGCGAAGATTGCGTCGGTGCTGACACCTTTTCTTTCGATATTATATGAGGAAATGTATAAGAATAAAACCATGCAAGCGGTATAATTAGTATTATAGAAATGACTGTTGCCGTACTCACTCGATTGGAAGCCGGGGGCTTCTGTTTTTTCAATACCAATTTTGAGGAGGCTTCTATCCAAGAGGGGCTTCTATTCAAGAGGGGCTTCTATTCGAGAGGGGCTTTTATTGTTTCATTCCATGCCAGTATTCCAATCGAATCTCTAAAACTTTCATATTCACAGCAACTCGTCCCCGAGTTTGTTTCCACACACTACGTCGACCAGGACATGTACCAATATGAACATGCACGGGGTGTTTTTGGCACACTTGACCTTCATACATGGCACTACCTGGTCACTCCATGCTTTGCGAATAGTAGTCCGGGCTTCTATTCAAGAGGGGATTGTATTTTTTCAAACAGTCCTTGTAGGGGGGCTATTATTCAAGAGGGGCTTCTAATCAAGTGAGTACGGTATGTGTGTATGCTGACACTCATTTTTTGTGTGAATTATTTTAATTGTGATAACCTATAGTAGATAGTGAGGACACTGACAACACATGTCAGTTCTGAGAGCCCTGTAAGCCAGAGCAGCCAGAGCCACCGTACATGTTTGTGTTGTTGTTGTTGCTGCTGTTTTTGCCAGTTATTGGCCCTTCAGTGCTAGGCTGCTGGTCAAATCAGGCATGTAATCAAACCAGTATGAACACAGAGTTTTAGCGACTTCAGCCGATAATTGAGAAAGTGTGCATGGTTCCCTACATGGGAGCTCGCATCACAGGGGTGTCGGAAGGCAATTTAGTGTGGTACGGTCAGCCATCTGAAGTACAATTTACTCGTAGGGGAGGGGTGGCTGAGCCGAATTTTTTGAAATCTAGAGCCCAAATCAGTGCATTTTATTGAATCACAGGGTACTTGGGGCAAATACTGTAAAGCGACAAACTTTCGCGGCGCGCAAATTTAGCGTTTTCATAAATTGGGCTGGTTCACGATGAGAAACTTTTGCAATTATATCTCCTCAGCCGGATCTTGTACTGTCTACAATCAATGTATGGAGAGGTTTGCGGCGATTTATATTCGCGAATGTGTGATGGTTGCGAAAATAGCGAAATTTAATATCTAGCGAAAGTTTCCCACTTCACAGTAGTGATACGGTCAATATCGTCGTGACCGTACCGTGTGCGACGCCCCTGCATCATCAAGGCTAACAGGAACACGTGTTCAAAGCAGCTATCACCGGGCATACCGGCACAAACACCAGACTTATGTACAGACAGCCAGTCAATCTTGAAAAAAATTCACGGTTCACGTCAGTCTCGGCTAGAGGCCAAGTTTCCGCATCCGTAGGAACGCCACCACCCTTCTAGGATCAAGGCACAGATGCAGCTTCTAAAGCGGTGGGAGGTGAGTAGATCTTGAAAATCAGGCTCTTAATCACAACAGTCTTCTAAACAAAACCGGCTTGTGTAGAAAATGATTTAATTGTTCGGTGCATGTACCGGTAAATCCCGCCAGAGCGCCACTACCTCCGCCACCCTTCGACTAGGTCCAGGTAGGGAGAGTAGGATGGGCGAGTCCTACTTGCCACATCTGGTACTACATGTACATGAAAAAGTACTCAACCTACGCAAACTGTGTGTGTGTGTGTCTCGTTCATCGACCAAAGGCCAAGAGCAGGGAGTCGTACAGACCTATCAAAACCCAGGGTTTGTGCAATCCCTGGTCAAGAGGGTGGGAACTGTTGCGTACATTTCCAACCGGGTCGAGCACGCGTCTGCAGTGTGGTACGGCATCACACTTCACAGAGTCATACGAGGATTCTCACTTCTGTGACAAGAAGTCAGGGAGGGACGGATGGGAGAGACGGGGCACTCTGCCGGGATTTTACGGTGTATGCCTATGGCACTTCTGCTCCGTACACATGCATGACATCATTCTTTAGCCGTGCACGCCAGGTACTTGGTACAGCAGTTACAATCGTACAATCAGAAACGCAGATCCATGAATGGCAACACTAGCCATGTTCCACGATTAGAGTTGCAGTTGTGTTCATCGAGAGGACGGTGGCGGGCAACAGGGGGTAATCTGGATAAGGTCTGGTTCATTGCACTCCTTTTCTCCAGGTGTTTTTGCGATGAGCCATCAAAACAAATGATGAAATAGAAGTGAAGTTACGGTGGAAAACCTAGCAACTCGCGTTCACAATATATGTAAAGCAAAGTAAAGCTGTGTTCCCAATTGGCGCATGGACGCGGTACGCTTGCGGCTCATGCGTGCCCAAACGCGCCCACAGGCTTTCACAAAAAAAAGCAATCCGAGTCGCATTTAGGGCGTGCGACGCCTTCGAGTACTAATTTTTTTACCCCGCCAGTCAAAGCGACTGACATATACGCTGGTACCCGCCTGATACATGCTGAAAATTCCAACATGTTGGAATTTCCATTTCGGTGCGTTTTCGTACGCATGGCGCCCCAAAAGCAGCAAAATATGCACAAACGTGTGGTTTCACGCGTACACGCGCCAGTTGTGAACACATCTTCAGTTATGTAATTTGACCTGCAGTGATGTTTTTATTTAAATTTTTTTACAATCATCACAGCTCACAGGCAAAGGCAAAAATTGCATAGTGGGAGCATAGTGATGGCGAGGCTTTTTGTGGTGCTGTCAACAAGCAATGGCATGGCAAGGGCAGATAGAGCAGTGTATCGCCAAATTGCGTCTGTGCGAGCTGGGATGAGGAAGGGGCAGTACTCTCTCAAACGCTATTGTACGTCCGGTGTAAACTGTCATTTCGGGTTGTGCATAATGGGTATGTGGTGGTGTGAAAGGGGTATTTTTTAGTGAGCAAGCGATTCAACAGGCATCCAAAGTCAGCTGAGCTTGTTGTCGTCGAGGCCAGGTTTCTCGCACAGGAAAACTTGATCAACGTCAATTGCCGCAAGTTCAAATATTCGAAAAAAAGAAAAAGTTTCCTTGAGAGAAAAAATGCTGCTATACTTTGAAGAAGAACACAGGTCGGGTTCAGGAACAACAAGTTTGGAAAGTTTTCACGGAGGCATCAACTCTCTACCATACCTAGTCATTGACCTTGATCGTTTGCCCTTGCCTGCCTTCGACCTGGCGAGAAGGCTTGAAAGAAGACTCACGGAAACTTTCGAAATGCTGTTCAAGAATACGAAAGGCATCCTTCTTCTAACTGTCAGTTCAAATATTATAATGGTAAACCTGTTTGCATCTTTCCCTCGAACCAATGACCAAGCACAGGACATACTCTTTACATGCAATTGTGATGATTCAGCAGCTTTCTTTTGCCTCAGGCTCAGATTTGTGCAAATGATGTTGTCTGATGATTGCCTATGAGTTGATACATATGGTGGTAAAGACACACCTGGCAATATGGCGGTAAACACACGCCTGCAGTGGTGTCTTCAACTTCATTGCCTATGAGCATGAAACTGTTAGTTACAGCGAACGATGCGTGGTGCTCTGTGCCGTGTCTAAGATAGCTCTATTCGAACGAACATTGAGCATTCTACCGAGCTGGAGGACTCTCATTTTTGTGCAAATTATGTAAACGATAGTGCGGTGTTGTGTTGTGGCAGAAGCCTCATGCAGCACAACACCAAATGGGAAGTGGCCAGGCACCAAGTCATGGTTTCATATGCATAGGTACGGATGTTATCAAGCATCACCGCCCGGTTTCATGCGGAACATGACTTACTGCAGCAAGAGTTGATGCAGCCTGATGTCAAATAACTGCAGTTAAACTTCGGACTGGAAATCAAACACAAGGCGCACACACATGCACAAGCACACACAAACACACACACACACACATACGCACACACACATACGCACGCACACACACACACACACATGCACGCACACAAACACGCACGTACACATCAACGTGAGAAATAGGCAATTGGGCAGTGACCCGAAAGTCCGTTTTAAAATAGATGCAGTGGTCAGAAATCGGTTCAGTGGCTACTGTCAGTGAGAGTTCCTGACTAGAACAGATCCGGTTCAGTGGCTACTGGCAGTGACAGTTCCTGACTAGAACAGATCCGGTTCAGTGGCTACTGGCAGTGACAGTTCCTGACTAGAACAGATCCGGTTCAGTGGCTACTGGCAGTGACAGTTCCTGACTAGAACAGATCCGGTTCAGTGGCTACTGGCAGTGACAGTTCCTGACTAGAACAGATCCGGTTCAGTGGCTACTGGCAGTGACAGTTCCTGACTAGAACAGATCCGGTTCAGTGGCTACTGGCAGTGACAGTTCCTGACTAGAACAGATCCGGTTCAGGTGCTACTGGCAGAGACAGTTCCTGACTGGAACAGATCCGGTTCAGGTGCTACTGGCAGTGACAGTTCGTGACTAGAACAGATCCGGTTCAGTGGCTACTGGCAGTGACAGTTCCTGACTAGAACAGATCCGGTTCAGTGGCTACTGGCAGTGACAGTTCCTGACTAGAACAGATCCGGTTCAGTGGCTACTGGCAGTGACAGTTCCTGACTAGAACAGATCCGGTTCAGTGGCTACTGGCAGTGACAGTTCCTGACTAGAACAGATCCGGTTCAGGTGCTACTGGCAGTGACAGTTCCTGACTGGAACAGATCCGGTTCAGGTGCTACTGGCAGTGACAGTTCCTGACTAGAACAGATCCGGTTCAGGTGCTACTGGCAGTGACAGTTCCTGACTAGAACAGATCCGGTTCAGGTGCTACTGGCAGTGACAGTTCCTGACTAGAACAGATCCGGTTCAGGTGCTACTGGCAGTGACAGTTCGTGACTAGAACAGATCCGGTTCAGTGGCTACTGGCAGTGACAGTTCCTGACTAGAACAGATCCGGTTCAGGTGCTACTGGCAGTGACAGTTCCTGACTAGAACAGATCCGGTTCAGTGGCTACTGGCAGTGACAGTTCCTGACTAGAACAGATCGTAGAAAATTGTTTTCTTGTTGCAGCGTTGATGGTGCGCAAATGCGCTGCACTCCCTGCGCAAGCCTACGAGCACAGTTGACATTGTCTTGTATAATAATACTTTTGCTTGTAAAGGCGCAAAACTCAGCCTCTAGCCAAGTCTCATGCGAACCGTGAATTTTTTGTGAAGTCTGACTTTCTGTGAACCATAGGCAGCACGCTGTCCACAGTGTTCTCACAGGCAGCAGCACGCTGTCCACAGTGTTCTCACAGGCAGCAGCATGCTGTCCACAGTGTTCTCACAGGCAGCAGCACGCTGTCCACAGTGTTCTCACAGGCAGCAGCACGCTGTCCACAGTGTTCTCACAGGCAGCAGCACGCTGTCCACAGTGTTCTCACAGGCAGCAGCACGCTGTCCACAGTGTTCTCACGGGCAGCAGCACGCTGTCCACAGTGTTCTCACAGGCAGCAGCACGCTGTCCACAGTGTTCTCACGGGCAGCAGCACGCTGTCCACAGTGTTCTCGACCAATACTCGTACATGGAAGGGGTGGTCGCAAACGTTTTTGTCATCCCTGAAATGACCATGATTCGTTTGGGGTGGGGAGAGGGGGGGGGGGGGGGGGTGCAAGCCAAAATCGCAAGTCGACCGACACTTTACATAATAATTATGACATGAGGCAGAACAACAGAGATTCTGTAGTGCACTCTGCCCATTTTGAGTTGTAAAGTGCACTCTGCCCATTTTCAGGTATTGTGCACTATTTGCAGCAAGGACTTCAGACACTTTACATAATTATGACATATACGTCATGCATGCGATTTTTGTCGTCCACGATAGCAAACTGTGTTCATTTCAGAGGGATGGGAGGGGTCCGAGTACGAAATGAACGATGTTCGTTTCAGAGGGGAGGGGTCCGAGTACGAAATGAACGATGTTCGTTTCAGGGACGACAGAAACCGCCTAAGAAACACTATTTGCTGGACTCAGCGCTTGTGCTTGATTTGTTGATGGCATCTTCGTTAGGTCCACCAATCAACAGTAGTGCGTCTGTGTGTTTGCATGTGCAAATGTAGAGCAGAGTAGACGATGGCATTGAGTTTCAGCAAGTTCCCTCACGGTCTGCTTTCAAATAATTGAAATACGCGAAGGAAACACCGATAGCTCTGGCAATTACAAGGACCGATACTGCAATTCTCTCCAGGTTCCTTTAGTACTCCTTTTGTTTTCTCTTTTGTTTTCTCCTTCTTTTTCTCAGTTTTCCCCACCATGGCTAGTTAAAATTGCCCGCATCACATGCTTATTGGCACTATGTCATCGGGATTGTGGAATAATAATAATAATAATAACAATTGCAGAAAAGAAAAGGACATATGGATACGAGTTAAGAGTAACTCTCCATCACTGTAACTGGATACTATATACAGTCAGAAAGTGCATTAACTAGGCACAAAAATGACAAGAGTACTGAGACATTCGACGTCCTGACACCTAGCTTCAACACATCTCTCCTTGGTATTTCCATAACCTTGAACCTTCGAAGTTGGAAGGCTGTCGGTTAGCGCTACGGAGATGTGTTGAAGCTAGGTGTCAGGATGTCGAATGTCTCAGTACTCTTGTCAGTTTTGTGCCTAGTTATTTGCACTTTCTGACTGTATATAGTATCCAGTTACAGTGATGGAGAGTTACTCTTAACTCGTATCCATATGTCCTTTTCCTTTCCACAAAAATAATACAAGTAATGTTTCCGTAAAACTCTCAGACTCCATTGCAGCGTAGTTTTCACATCGGAAAATATCTCCATTGAAATATTGGCATTAGGAAATCTATTCGATGCAGCTGAGAGCCTGTTATGTACGGTGTGCAATGGAGATATTTTCCGATGTAAATACAAGTAGGGCTGAAACGATTATACCAATTACTCGGTAATCGATCGATAATTCCTTATCAATCAAGTAATTGTTACGTTATAGATTACTCGTTAGGGATTTTGAGTCCAAAAAGTACTGAAACCATCGTTTTTGTGAAGTTTTGAATCAGTTCCCACTGTGAGTATGCAGTTGCCAGGGGCATGGTGCACATTCTGAGGTTAAATTGACTTTATAACTACCATGTTTCTGAGCTACCCTGTCACTAATGCAAATTTGTGGTATTATGATGGCTTAGATTTCGGAAAAAGAGCAATGTTTGCACAAAATTCTGACACTCTCTGCTAACGATTATACTCGATAAATCGATCGTTAAGCTCAAGAGTAATCGATAGGTGAAAATCCACGATCGTTTCAGCCCTAAATACAAGTAATAAGAATAATAAGTGGGTTGTCAGAAAGACTAATCGAGCTGCACACAACATACGCACTGAATACTTGGCGTAGATCCACACCCAGTGTACAGGTATTTTGGCAACAATCCATAAGTTCCATGGAGATTTTTGGTGGTCTAATCGCTTCTACCAACAACAACGACGTTGCGTACTACGTGTAATCTTTGATAACTTAAATCTGAAAAAAATATACTCATGCACTACACTATGTTCAAATAGCTCTCTATGTCTACATCATTAGAAATCATCCAGCTTCTCCTTTTTTCTTTTCTCCTTTTTTCTTTTCTCCTTTTCTGCATCACACTAAGGGGGAGTTCATTTTCGATCTACAGGTTTGGGTAGAAGCTACTTCTTTCGGTAGATGCGTTCCTTTTTTCTACTCAAAAGAGTAGATTCTACCTTTCTCTACCAGCTCTACAAGGCTTGAAGCTGGTAGAAGCCGGTAGAAGTTGGGAGAGGTACAGTATTCCCAGCTAAACCAAGGAGTTGTACACAACTCCATACAGAAGGGAAAAATTCACGTGCATATCGTGAAAAACTACTAAATCCGGTAGAACAGCGTTCGTGCACTTGCCTCTACCATCTACCTCTATCAGTAGAGTGACTCTACTCTACTCTACTCCACCAGGTAGCTAAAAACGAACGCAGCCTACTTCAGTAGCATACTAAGGTTAGGTAATGTCAAGAGTGCATAACCCCAAGAGTGTGCAACTGGGGACTGGCTGCTGTAGGCCCACTGCGCAGCGGAATTCCAACATTACGTCATGCCGCTGAAGCACAGAGGACAAAACTCTGCATTCCGATCCGCGGCCGCGATGCTTGAAACCAGGGAGTAGTACAAGGGCAGCGGATGTGTACGTCGTTTTGACGTAATGTTGGAATTCTGCCGTGCGGATCCCCACGTACAGAGTTGCACACTCTTGGGGTTATGGACTCTTGGTAATGTCAAAATGATGGCAGGCAATCGTGCCACTGTACACAGAAAGATGGGAAGAAATGATCGTCTCTCGTAAGTGACTCTAGTGTGTTGTCATCCACAGTGTGTGATTGAATTTCAAAAAAAGAAAAAGAATTGAAATGTGCTTGTAGCTTGGTACGAGCACACCTCAAAGAACTAAAAGAAAAGAACACTCCTGTTTGTAAAGGTAGGTTTTTCTAGTGTTTCGGGATATAAATGCAAGCGCATGGGAGTGGTTTCACAGGCAGTGGTTTCACAGGCAGTGGCTTCACAGGCAGTGGTTTCACAGGTAGTGGTTTCACAGGCAGTGGTTTCACAGGCAGTGGTTTCACAGGCAGTGGTTTCACAGGCAATGGTTTCACAGGCAGTGGCTTCACAGGCAGTGGTTTCACAGGCAGTGGTTTCACAGGCAGTGGTTTCACAGGCAGTGGTTTCACAGGCAGGGGTTTCACAGGCAATGGTTTCACAGGCAGTGGTTTCATAGGCCCTAAACACAGGGAAGGATTCTATGCACACTAGCACCATTTTTGAGATTATTCGCGTACCCTCGTGAACCCTTGTGAACCCTCGTGAACCCTGTTAGCGTACCCTCGTGAACCCTGAAAATGTGAACAAAATCAGCCAGAAAGCAGTTTTGACCTTAGAAATGTTTCGAGATGAAGGACAATATAGGATTGAGCTACTGTAAGTGCAGGCCTGCTGCATTACAGCCCCCCCCCCCCCTCCACACATACACACGCATGGACACACACACACACACACACACACACACACACACACACACACACACACACACACACACACACAATACGTGCACATACATACGCAAACGCTCACACATGCACACGCCTTCCTTCGTTCCTTCCTTCTTCTACTGGCTATGCGGTTCCCATAAGGGGCAAACCAGGAGACGTGTTGTCCACCGGGTGTGGAACGCCAGACTCAGCGCGCGGGCTGCGTGAACAGCGTTACACTTGTGCCTGGCAATATCCTGTGGCCGATGAAACCTACACGTACATGATATTGCGATGAGGCAACCGGCTCCATGCACGACTTGACTATAGCATCCCGCCATCACTGTCCATCTTGGACAATGTTACCAAGCTGCGCCGGAGGAACGCCAACAGCCATCAAGTCGCACAGTTTGGTCTTGGACATATTGACACAAAGGCCAAATGCACCAGCTACATCCCTGAACGAGGATAGAGCCCTCTCAGCACCAGCATGTGTAACTGCGAGTAGGGCCGAATCATATGCAAACTGACACTCCGTTGGCCGAATTCTGCGATGCTCTGCCAATCTGGTTTGAAAAGACGCTCACTCCGAAAATGGATGCACACACAGATGACACACACGGATGCACGCATGCATGCACCCCCCCCCCCCCCACACACACACACGCACGCAGCTCCCCCCCCCCCCACCTCTCACACACACACACGTGCATGCACGCACGCACGCATGCACGCCCCCCCCCCCACACACACAGGTACTAGGTGCCGATGCCCGCAAAAAGCTGGAACTTACCACTGAGCTCGTCCATCTCCGCGACTTATACGGTGAGCAGGATACACAATTGGCATTCGGACAACATGATCAAACGCCATTCTGCATCACACAGCACAAGCAGCAGAAGAACATGCCGGTAGGACCCACTGAAATAGTCTCACGGTATGTAATATGATGGCACTGTATTTCCCCGAATATATGTTGCACATTTTACACTAAAATTCAAGGGGGTGCGACTTACAATTAAGCATGAATTACTACTGAAGTGAATATATCGAAACAATACGGCTCACACCTGAAAATGGGGGTGCGACTTATAATCGAGTTGCGACATACAATCGAGCATGAATTACTACTGAAGTGAATATATCGAAACAATATTGCTCAAACCTGGAAATGGGTTGCGACTTATAATCGAGGAAATACAGTAAGCAATACACAAGGAGAATGAATGACTCGGCGTCTTCAGAAACAGCATCGACTGATCACGCTTCCATCTGTCGAGGCCGCTGCTAGTCTCAGCCAAACCAATACCAACAGGTGTCACTTGCATTTTCACTGCCACAGTTATTTATTGATTTTTATTTATTTATTCAACATCTTATGGCTTCCAATGGCAGCCAGAACGGGAAGATGTGGGTGATAGCCAACCATGGTAAGAAGAAGGAGAAGATTATATACATGAAAAGGAAACGGTTGCATCTGCAGCCACCTTTATCATGCAGCCACCTCTATCATGCAGCCACCTCTATCATTCAGTTTTCTGTTCTCGAGGTTCGTGGTTTCTCGTAACAAAAAAGCTACACAGTGAACCCTGTGAAAGGCGAACGACCGCTCAAGAGACCTTCCTTACAGATGTGATCCCCTGTTATTAAGGGCGCATTCATACCACCGTGGAACAGTAAACGTTTACTGGCGGTTTTCGGTTGACAAATTGTGTAGACACTGCGATGTGCTGATGGCAAATATGTCAGACTTGTTTCCGACTCATATGCCGTTCATGGTTTGTTCCCCGTTTGTCTACACATGTCGGTTCAAGGTTCAAGGTTCAAGGATCAAGGTGTGTGTGTGTGTGTGTGTGTGTGTGTGTGTGTGTGTGTGTGTGTGTGTGTGTGTGTGTGTGTGGTTGTTGACATGCTGCAGCTGTTGATCAAGCCGGGATACACCCAGAATGAACCTGAGGGAGCGGTGGTGGAAGTTGTTGATGGCAACCATGTCCAGGAGCTGCGAAGACGCTGGGGTGATATGGCACTGCCATCTGATACCGTCAGACACCGCCGTCTACAGTGGCTTGGGCATGTCGCCAGAATGCCAGATAACCGGCTTCCGAAGCTGATACTGTTTAGCTTCTCAGATCCACGCCCAGCCTGTGGGCCACGACTGCGATGGAAAGACAATCTATGACAGAGTCAAACCCAACTGCCAGACTCCAACCCACTTCTACAAGAACAGCCATGTCTTCACTTAACCCCCTTGCTGACTCATTTAGTCCGTCAGTTCCACTACCTTCTCCTACCCACCCAAGTGCACTTCGCGTTCTATTTCTCAACATCAGGAGCCTGCGTAACAAACTCAATGACATCCTACTGCTCACACAACAACTCAACGCCCCGGATATAGTCTGTGTCAACGAAACCTGGCTCAACGCCACTGTTTCGGACCAAGAAATAGCCCTGACTGGATATAGTGTAACACGCACAGACCGTAGTGGTCGAGTAGGAGGAGGAGTTTGCATATACTGGAAGTCCTGTCTTCCAGTAAAACCAAGAGACGACATAACAACTGATGGTGTGGAAAGTTGCTGGTGTGAAGTCGCTTGCAAACCCCGCAGTTGTCTTGTTGGAACGATCTACCGCCCTCCATCTGAACCTGTGAGTTACTGGGACAAGCTAGACGAACATCTTTGCGCTGCTCTAAGGCCACAGCCAAATGCTATTGTTTGTGGTGACTTCAATGTGAATATTGACCTAAGTGCCAGGGACCCTCAGTATCACTACTTATCTGACTTGCTGAACAGCTATGCTCTGCATCACGGTGTTAACAAGTCTACGCGATTTAGCTCAACAGGACAAGACAGCACCCTCGATTTGATACTGAACAATTTTGATCCTTCCACTACAGCGAAGATCATCCCGGTCGCTTTCAGTGACCATGCTGCCGTGGCCAGTGACTTTCACCTCATTGTGCCTCGTGGATCTGACACCACACGTTTATACCGCAACTATCACCGGATAAACCACGATCACTTCCGGCGTGACTTAACCCAGAAGAACTTGTGTAGTATTACCGGCAACCCAAGCGCCATGTGGACCGAGTGGTCTAGCCGGTTTATTGAGGTTTTGGATGTCCATGCCCCACTTCAAAGTAATCACAGAACGAAGAAGCCTTCAGTGCCATGGATTGACCGGCAATTGTTGTACTTACTACACAAGCGGAATAGGTTGCACCGAAAGTGGCGCTCTGCTAAGACACAGGAGACTTATGATGAATTTAGTACAGCCAGACGTGCGGCAACTAGCTACAACAGGACCCGGAAACAGGAATTCTACAACTCCAAATTTCAGCAATGTACTGGAAATGCCAGAGAGACTTGGAAAATAATCAAGGAGTTGACAGGCAAACAGTCGACGTACAGGGATCCACAGTGCACGGTGGATGCGATTCGAGACACTTTTTCGAAAGTTGTGGAAGATCCAGCTCGCCCTGCACAGCTACGCCTACCCCTTGGGCCTCGACCTGCGGTGCACTTCTCGGAATTCTCGCCAGTCTCCATTGCAACTACTCGGAAAATGTTGGAACAGTTGGACACCAGAAAAGCCACTGGGAGTCAGTGATGATATTCCAGCAAGTCTCCTCCAGATGCATGCTGACATCCTGGCACCGTCACTCACGCTACTATTTAATAAGTCATTGAGAGAAGGACAGTTTCCTGCGGCAATGAAGGTGGGTAAGATACGGCCTCTGTTCAAGGCTGGAGACCCCAGCCAACCCAAGAATTACCGACCAGTCTCCCTATTGCCGATAGTGTCGAAAGTGCTTGAACGTATTGTTCATAAGCAGCTTCTGCAGTACCTCAACACGAACAATTTCTTGCCTACTAGTCAGTTTGGTTACAGACACCAGCATTCCACAGCAGATGCCTTAGCGCTAGCTGTAGAGAACATCAATGAAGCACAAGCCGCTGGGCAGCACACAGGAGTAGCATTTGTCGATATGTCTAAAGCCTTCGACAAGGTAAAGCATAGCATTCTGGTTGAGGACCTCTTTGAACTGGGTCTCACTAGCACTGCTTTGCAATGGTTTTCAGACCACTTGATGTATCGCCGGCAATACGTGGCAACAGGACAAACCAGAAGTACAACTTATGACAGCCAGTCAGGGGTTCCTCAAGGGTCAGTTCTCGGACCTTTGCTCTTCGTTCTGTATGTGAGGGATATTGCCGGCGACCTTGCCCCTCATGACGTCACCACTATTCAGTTTGCTGATGACATCTCGCTGCGTGCGAGCAGTCCACAGCCAGAAGTTGTCTCCCAGCGCCTCACTGCAGCAGTTCAGTACCTGGCCACTTGGTTGAAGAAACGTGGATTGATCCTTAACCCATTCAGCGCTACTGGGCCTTGCCTATGGTACTCTGCATATAAAATGCTAAAAACAAGGCGAATAGAAAGTTCTAAAACTCCAGGGTTCTGGCAACTGGGTCCTCAAATATTTTGGAAATAATTGCCAAGACTATCAACCACAGGGTGACAGAATCGATACAGTCCCCGAAAAGTATAGCGCTTCACAATAGGAGACGCAAGTTTGCTCAAATTGCGTGAAATACGCTAAATGTGTGCAATTGCAGCTGAAAGATCGTTGAAAAGAGAAGAAAAAAAGACGCATAGTGTTCCCAAGCGGGATTCGTACCGACGACCTATCGTACAAGAGGCAGGATCATGATCCAGCTGACTAACAGTGCTTTTACACGCCTGATAGTGACAGAAATCACATAATTTCCCATGACGTCTATAGACGTCATCCCGCGCATGGGGGGCATTTTCAATGACGTCTATAGACGTCATCAGCGTTCAATGGGTTAACGAGACCAAGACGCAGATACTCGCCATACCACACCATAGAGCTGCAGCCCTCGACATCAATGTTGTATGCAATTCACAAGTCCTACCAGTAGTCACATCTGCCAACTACCTTGGCCTGCATTTTGACTCGGACATGAGTTGGACCACAATGGTGGACCATGTTGCTCGTCGTGTTGCCGGCAAAATTGCTGTCCTGCTGCGACATGCTTCCTCGCTGCCATATCCATGCCGACTCACCTACTTCAGATCTATCATTTTGCCTGAATTTTTGTATGCTTCTATTAGTTACTACCCGTATTTGACAGTTGCCCAGGAACAACGGCTACATAGGCTGTTCAAACGTGCCGCTCGGGCAGTCTGCAAGTCGCCACCATGGACCAGTACTGCTCCCCTGCTAAATCGAATGCATGTATGTGATCTACAGGTTTCTGTGCACTTGAATATGTTTTGTTTCATCTGGCGATGTTTGCATGATGCATGTAGCACCCTGTTTGAGTCCTTTTTTGCTGTCGTGCCCGCAACTCGCACTCGGGGAGGCCAAAGCAACTTGCTTGTGGTCCCACCTGCTAGCACTGCTCGTTCTGCTAAGCGCCTAACGCACGCTGGAGCCATTATGTGGAATAGATTGCCACCAGCAGCAAAATGTTCAAATAGGTATTTGGATTTTAAATCTCAAGCCTTGCAGTATATATTATCAGCGACATAGGTTTTCCAATGCTCACTGGATTGATATCTGTTCGTTGCAACCAACCTTCCGTTTTTTTTCCTTTCTCTTTTTCTGTTGTATCTACTTTTCCACAATATCCTTTAACATGTTATTCACAGTGGGTCCAATGTTATTAGCCATTTTGCCTGTTTTGATTTCCACTATAAATAAAAGTATACAAATAAAAGTATACAAATACCTCGTCGCACGTGATCGTCGTTTCGGTGGCACAGTGAATTGGCTCACTTTGGCTCAGGATCGCCCAGCATGGCGCGAGGCAATTGCCAAGACTCCGGATGATCTCGTGGAGTGCAACAACAACAAAGTCACCTGCAAGGTTTGCAACCGATCATTCACTGCTCGTGGGATTCACCGTCACAAGTGCTCAGCTGTACGGTCCTTACCTGTTGCCCAGCAGCCTCGGGCCCGTCACTGTGGAGTTTGTGACCGCTGGTTTCAAAGCGCTGGCGGTTTTGCAGTTCATCGTTGTGTGGAGCATCAGACATTGGACGAAATACCAGCTGTTTCAACGAAATGCAGCCTGAATTTGGACTGCTGCCAGCACCATTGTTCGACCTGTGATCGCTGCATGAGGAGTCAGGCTGGTTTTAACCGCCATAATTGTACTCGAGGCAAACGACTGCGAAAGGACCAGAGGACTAATCTGCCCATTCAATGCACCCTATGTAACGAACGATTCTTCCACCCGCAGGACCTCACCCGCCACCGAAGACAGAAACACTAGCTGTGTGTAGAACGGTCCCCTCTCACCTCAATTACTCTCCTTGTTTCTTTTTCCTTTCTCGCTGTTGTCACCCGCTTCTGGGAGCGACGTGGCCATTTTGTGGCAGTTGTACATAGTAGTAGTAGTGTGTGTGTGTGTGTGTGTGTGTGTGTGTGTGTGCGTGTGCGAGTGTGTGTGCGTGTGTGTGCACGTGCGTGCGTGTGTGTGTGTGTGTGTGTGTGTGTGTGTGCGTGTGCGAGTGTGTGTGCGTGTGTGTGCACGTGCGTGCGTGTGTGTGTGTGTGTGTGTGTGTGTGTGTGTGTGTGTGAGTGTGTGTGCATGTGTGTGTTGCAATATCAAAATAAGCCTTTTGCGCGTTGTACAGATGCACGAAATCCCGTAGAATCCTGTAGAACCTAATGGGTGTTGAATGTGCAGGACCCTATTGTGTTTTCTGCTATTTCCACTAAGAAATGGGCGCTGAAGGCATTTCAAACGAAAACCGTTTTCTGACAAAGACCTAGCTAGTCCTTATTTCTAACCAAAGTGAAGAAGCTGGAAAAAGGATTGTTTGCCATTACTTATGAGGCTAAAATTGGTCGAATGCGCATGCATAGCACACAATGAACACCCAATCGGCTCTGTACACACCTTCGCACTAGTACTGAACTTCGTACATCTGTACAAACGCGCAAAAGGCTTATTACCAGAGGCACTTCAAACGGCGAAACGACTTATCCCGTCACCAAAGCTCATGCCTCCTCTCGTCTTCGTCTCGCCCAACGAAAAACGCGCGACCTACCTGGCAGTGTATACCAGGACCAGATGTGTGTGTGTATGTGTGTGTGTGTATGTGTGTGTGTGTGTGTGTGTGTGTGTGTATGTGTGTGTGTGTATGTGTGTGTGCGTGTGTGTGTGTGTGTGTGTGTGCGTACGCGCATGCATGCTTGTGTGCGTGTGTTCGTGTGTGCGTGTGTGTGTGTGTGTGTGCCAGCTAGTTCGGTTGGTGGGTACACTTATGCCAGATAGTGTTGGGCCTGTTGCCAACGGGCTCGGCTGCTTGAAGGTGTAATGTTGTACCTACCACCTTTGTTGGTTTCAGGGTTCATATACTTTCTATTTGAAGTATACATACCTGTTAACCATGGGCTGCTTCTGGCTAGATTAACTCTTGTGTAATCAATGGTGCTAGTGAAGCTTATATCAGATCCACTCTGATTTAGCCACCCACACTAGTACCAAGTATTACCTTCACTGGGGGCAGGGGTACCTGCAGTTGGATCCCGGGACGGATACCCTGATGCCGTCAATCCTTTTTCTGCACCTTGTCCTCACCCACTTACTGAGGTGTGGTGAGCCCATAAGTGGGATCATTTCAAGTCCACCCAGTGGGATCATTTCAAGTCCACCCTAGTTTGGGGATTTCAGGGGGTGTCGGCCGCTGAGTGGTTCAATAGCCAATTGAGTCATCTTTCCCAGTTTCCTTTTGAGTCTCTCTCCCCTCTCCCGGGGAGACCCACGTGACCAGTTTTGGCAGTGAGCAAGTACAAGTAAGTACAAGTGTGTGTGTATGTGTGTAAAAAAAATTCGCGGAGAGGAAGCAGATTTGTTAGCTTCTGGTTTTCTCTTTGTTGGCCTCCTCCACGGGGCAGCCTTGGCCTTCTGGTCAGGGTCGTCCCTGGGTATTGACTGGCAGTAGGCTTTTCATGCCTTGCAGCTGGTTTCGCTCGCGCGGAAGGACATTCAGTGAGCTGACTACCAGGGCGGGTAATTTGTTGCCGTCACCGTCTTCTTGCGTCCTTTCCGCATCCTCCGCAGTGGCGTGGCGAGCCCTCGGATCAATCCCCAGCCTGTAACAATGCAGTGGCGTTCGGCAAAACAAGTGGATTCCTAGATGATAAAGGATACAGGTCACACTCGCAACAATTTATTCCTGCGCGGTGATAGCTGGAATTGTGAATTTGTCGTGTTGTTTTGACCTGAGTGGCCAGTCGTCGTGCGGCGATGGTGTAGTGATGTTAGCTTGCTGCGCATACTCCGCGTCGTTTCGTGAAAGTACGTCGTGTGGAGCCCTTGTGGGACGTTCGGTGCCCACCCTCCAGCTCAAGATTGTGCTTTCCTGGTGCATGAAGGCCGAAGCAGTACGCGTACAGACGTTATTGTTGAACAGAACATCATGTTCACATTAATTTTGTTCCTTTTTCAGTCGTTGCATGTTATACTTATAGTGGACCTACAGCAGACTGTTCATCTGGTTTGTGATATTTCCTTCCTCTGTTTGTGAGTCCCTTTCCATCAATATGGCAGCTTGTTTTGATTTCCTTTTTTTTCAATTCATTTTGCTGTACTTCCTGTTTTGTTTGCGCCACTGCCCCTCACCTTGCGCTCAGTTCTCTGAGTGGAGGGCGGCGTGACCCCAAGGGGTAGCTGATTGATAGTAGTAGTAGTAGTAGTAGTAGTAGTAGTAGTAGTAGTAGTAGTAGTAGTAGTAGTAGTAGTAGTAGTAGTAGTAGTAGTAGTAGTAGTAGTAGTAGTGGCGGTACCACTTGCGCGTCCTATCTTGCCCTGCGCATCTTCTGGCCCGTCTCGACGCCGCCATTACGGACAAGCTGCTGCCAGCGCTCAGCGGCCATTCGTGTTCGGACGAGTCGGCACTGAGAAAGTTGCTATCGCTACCAGCGCGGTTTGGTGGCATGGCAATCCCTGTGCCCTCGGTGGAGGCCGAGAAAGAGTTTTCTGCATCCAGACAGATTGTGGCTCCTGTGGCGGCCTGCATAAGACCACCAGAACATCCAACAAGCACCAACGAAACTACTCAAACAGACCAGCTGAACGAGGCAATAGCCCTCAGCCGGCAGGAGGCCGGGCGTATTCGCAGAGAGAAAGCTGCCCAAGCCACGGGTCTCGTTAGCGAATTGCGCCCGGATTTGACAGCAACACAGGCGCTGTTGGTGGAGAATGCCGCGGAAAAGGGCGTATCATCTTGGGTAACGGCGGAACCATCGTCCCAAATGCAGATGGTGCTGAACAAATCGGATTTTCGAGATGCGTTCTGCATCCGCTACGGCCTGCAGCCTGACGGACTCCCCCTGACTTGTGTATGTGGTGCTGCAAACACAATAGACCATGCGATGATGTGTCCGGCAGGGGGCTACCCCATGGCACGCCACAATGAGATCCGGGACTTGTTGGCTGACGTGATGCGTGAGGCGGTCCGGGATGTGGAGGTAGAACCACCTCTACTACCATATGATGGTGAGCGGCTCCAAGGGAGGACAGCCAACCGCTCGGCAGGTGCCCGCCTGGACATCCGGGCTTGTGGCTTCTGGACGAGACAGCAAGATGCCTTTTTCGACATCCGGGTTACACACCCAAAGGCAAGCTTGCTGTCGCGTCAGGAAGTCATCAGCCAGCTCCGAACGCATGAACGGATGAAGAAGCGCCAGTACGGAGAGCGGGTGACAGCAGTTGACAGAGGTACGTTTACACCGCTAGTTTTTTCTACCTCGGGCATGATTGGCAGAGAATGTTCAATGGCACTGAAGACACTGGCATGCCTGATTGCTGAGAAGAACGTCGACCTACACGTATCGGTTATCATGGGTCAGCTCCGTTGTAAGCTGTCAGTCTGCCTTATGCGATGGGCAGTCACCTGTTTGCGTGGTTCAAGATCGTCATACCGCCGCAACAGGATGAATTTCACGACGATGTGCAGGTTGCGGGCAGCCTGAGCGTGATAGTACCTGACAGACATTTGCCCAACATTGCCCCATGATAATGAATTCTTGAGTTTTTGGACATTGTATTGCATTGCTGCTCCATCTACATGGCTGTATTTGTGTTTCACATCTCCATTTCAAGTTTCCTAATAAAGATTGTGTCAAGTAGTAGTAGTAGTAGTAGTAGTAGTAGTAGTAGTAGTAGTAGTAGTAGTAGTAGTAGTAGTAGTAGTAGTAGTAGTAGTAGTAGTAGTAGTAGTAGTAGTAGTAGTAGTAGTAGTAGTAGTAGTAGTAGTAGTAGTAGTAGTAGTAGTAGTAGTAGTAGTAGTAGTAGTAGTAGTAGTAGTAGTAGTAGTAGTAGTAGTAGTAGTAGTAGTAGTAGTAGTAGTAGTAGTAGTAGTAGTAGTAGTAGTAGTAGTAGTAGTAGTAGTAGTAGTAGTAGTAGTAGTAGTAGTAGTAGTAGTAGTAGTAGTAGTAGTAGTAGTAGTAGTAGTAGTAGTAGTAGTAGTAGTAGTAGTAGTAGTAGTAGTAGTAGTAGTAGTAGTAGTAGTAGTAGTAGTAGTAGTAGTAGTAGTAGTAGTAGTAGTAGTAGTAGTAGTAGTAGTAGTAGTAGTAGTAGTAGTAGTAGTAGTAGTAGTAGTAGTAGTAGTAGTAGTAGTAGTAGTAGTAGTAGTAGTAGTAGTAGTAGTAGTAGTAGTAGTAGTAGTAGTAGTAGTAGTAGTAGTAGTAGTAGTAGTAGTAGTAGTAGTAGTAGTAGTAGTAGTAGTAGTAGTAGTAGTAGTAGTAGTAGTAGTAGTAGTAGTAGTAGTAGTAGTAGTAGTAGTAGTAGTAGTAGTAGTAGTAGTAGTAGTAGTAGTAGTAGTAGTAGTAGTAGTAGTAGTAGTAGTAGTAGTAGTAGTAGTAGTAGTAGTAGTAGTAGTAGTAGTAGTAGTAGTAGTAGTAGTAGTAGTAGTAGTAGTAGTAGTAGTAGTAGTAGTAGTAGTAGTAGTAGTAGTAGTAGTAGTAGTAGTAGTAGTAGTAGTAGTAGTAGTAGTAGTAGTAGTAGTAGTAGTAGTAGTAGTAGTAGTAGTAGTAGTAGTAGTAGTAGTAGTAGTAGTAGTAGTAGTAGTAGTAGTAGTAGTAGTAGTAGTAGTAGTAGTAGTAGTAGTAGTAGTAGTAGTAGTAGTAGTAGTAGTAGTAGTAGTAGTAGTAGTAGTAGTAGTAGTAGTAGTAGTAGTAGTAGTAGTAGTAGTAGTAGTAGTAGTAGTAGTAGTAGTAGTAGTAGTAGTAGTAGTAGTAGTAGTAGTAGTAGTAGTAGTAGTAGTAGTAGTAGTAGTAGTAGTAGTAGTAGTAGTAGTAGTAGTAGTAGTAGTAGTAGTAGTAGTAGTAGTAGTAGTAGTAGTAGTAGTAGTAGTAGTAGTAGTAGTAGTAGTAGTAGTAGTAGTAGTAGTAGTAGTAGTAGTAGTAGTAGTAGTAGTAGTAGTAGTAGTAGTAGTAGTAGTAGTAGTAGTAGTAGTAGTAGTAGTAGTAGTAGTAGTAGTAGTAGTAGTAGTAGTAGTAGTAGTAGTAGTAGTAGTAGTAGTAGTAGTAGTAGTAGTAGTAGTAGTAGTAGTAGTAGTAGTAGTAGTAGTAGTAGTAGTAGTAGTAGTAGTAGTAGTAGTAGTAGTAGTAGTAGTAGTAGTAGTAGTAGTAGTAGTAGTAGTAGTAGTAGTAGTAGTAGTAGTAGTAGTAGTAGTAGTAGTAGTAGTAGTAGTAGTAGTAGTAGTAGTAGTAGTAGTAGTAGTAGTAGTAGTAGTAGTAGTAGTAGTAGTAGTAGTAGTAGTAGTAGTAGTAGTAGTAGTAGTAGTAGTAGTAGTAGTAGTAGTAGTAGTAGTAGTAGTAGTAGTAGTAGTAGTAGTAGTAGTAGTAGTAGTAGTAGTAGTAGTAGTAGTAGTAGTAGTAGTAGTAGTAGTAGTAGTAGTAGTAGTAGTAGTAGTAGTAGTAGTAGTAGTAGTAGTAGTAGTAGTAGTAGTAGTAGTAGTAGTAGTAGTAGTAGTAGTAGTAGTAGTAGTAGTAGTAGTAGTAGTAGTAGTAGTAGTAGTAGTAGTAGTAGTAGTAGTAGTAGTAGTAGTAGTAGTAGTAGTAGTAGTAGTAGTAGTAGTAGTAGTAGTAGTAGTAGTAGTAGTAGTAGTAGTAGTAGTAGTAGTAGTAGTAGTAGTAGTAGTAGTAGTAGTAGTAGTAGTAGTAGTAGTAGTAGTAGTAGTAGTAGTAGTAGTAGTAGTAGTAGTAGTAGTAGTAGTAGTAGTAGTAGTAGTAGTAGTAGTAGTAGTAGTAGTAGTAGTAGTAGTAGTAGTAGTAGTAGTAGTAGTAGTCACATCCTTTATTGCTGAACCCACAAATAATTGCGATACAAATTGTAAACCATCCGAGGAAGAAGAGAAAGCCATTAAAAATAAAAAATAAAACAAAAAAGGTTATTGTACCATGCCAAACGGCTATTATTAAGTCATGTACCAATTGTAATACATGACGTAGTATAGTAGTCAAGCACCTACAAAATACTTTGCAGGATAGTAGTAGTAGTAGTAGTAGTAGTAGTAGTAGTAGTAGTAGTAGTAGTAGTAGTAGTAGTAGTAGTAGTAGTAGTAGTAGTAGTAGTAGTAGTAGTAGTAGTAGTAGTAGTAGTAGTAGTAGTAGTAGTAGTAGTAGTAGTAGTAGTAGTAGTAGTAGTAGTAGTAGTAGTAGTAGTAGTAGTAGTAGTAGTAGTAGTAGTAGTAGTAGTAGTAGTAGTAGTAGTAGTAGTAGTAGTAGTAGTAGTAGTAGTAGTAGTAGTAGTAGTAGTAGTAGTAGTAGTAGTAGTAGTAGTAGTAGTAGTAGTAGTAGTAGTAGTAGTAGTAGTAGTAGTAGTAGTAGTAGTAGTAGTAGTAGTAGTAGTAGTAGTAGTAGTAGTAGTAGTAGTAGTAGTAGTAGTAGTAGTAGTAGTAGTAGTAGTAGTAGTAGTAGTAGTAGTAGTAGTAGTAGTAGTAGTAGTAGTAGTAGTAGTAGTAGTAGTAGTAGTAGTAGTAGTAGTAGTAGTAGTAGTAGTAGTAGTAGTAGTAGTAGTAGTAGTAGTAGTAGTAGTAGTAGTAGTAGTAGTAGTAGTAGTAGTAGTAGTAGTAGTAGTAGTAGTAGTAGTAGTAGTAGTAGTAGTAGTAGTAGTAGTAGTAGTAGTAGTAGTAGTAGTAGTAGTAGTAGTAGTAGTAGTAGTAGTAGTAGTAGTAGTAGTAGTAGTAGTAGTAGTAGTAGTAGTAGTAGTAGTAGTAGTAGTAGTAGTAGTAGTAGTAGTAGTAGTAGTAGTAGTAGTAGTAGTAGTAGTAGTAGTAGTAGTAGTAGTAGTAGTAGTAGTAGTAGTAGTAGTAGTAGTAGTAGTAGTAGTAGTAGTAGTAGTAGTAGTAGTAGTAGTAGTAGTAGTAGTAGTAGTAGTAGTAGTAGTAGTAGTAGTAGTAGTAGTAGTAGTAGTAGTAGTAGTAGTAGTAGTAGTAGTAGTAGTAGTAGTAGTAGTAGTAGTAGTAGTAGTAGTAGTAGTAGTAGTAGTAGTAGTAGTAGTAGTAGTAGTAGTTTCTTTACACTGGAGTGCGGATGGAGATTTTGCTCCTCCGCAGTTTTTCTAATTGCTGTATCCACTATCCCAGTCAACCGATTATTAACTTATTTCATTACTTTCTTCTAGGCTTCAGGAGTCGGCTCCAGTACTTTTCACCGCTGTGGAGTTGCCCAGTCCACTGTTCCTCCCTCCAGCTGGTTTCCTTTTACCTGGCGAACCGGCCATTGCGTTGTAGTTTCGGCTCGCTTTCCGTGCCTTCGCCTTTGGCCTTGCAAGCTTGGATCAGCTGGCTTGCTGTGCTGCGCTCGCGGCTGGGTGCTTTCCCGCGTGGTCTGTGACGACTGACGTGCAGGCTGCTCTTCACACCTCGAGTCTCTTCGCGCCTTCATCTGGCCGTGCTCGTGTATGCACAGTAACTGAAGTCCGCAGCTGTCTTTCTATGAGCCCAGCCCAGCACGGCGTCCTTCAGGGTCGCACGTCTGGTCGCACGTCTGGCCCGCGTGTTAGCCTGCTATGTCGTCTCAGTCGCGCAGGGGAAGTAACAGCAAGCGCTTGTGCTGTTCCTGCAGTAGAGCGTCGGGCACGTGCCGCTCTTGCTCCTGCAACGCAGCGGGACGATGCTGTGTCGACTGCTACCCCGGCAGGGACCAAAGATGCACCAATTTCGGTAACACTAATCTGAGCGTTACGATTGTCACTGGCGGTGCTGCTGGGGAGCGTTCGCTGCCTGATGCACCACCCGAATCAGTACCGGGGTGGGTGCCTCGCGGAGGGCGGAATAATTCGGTCTGCAGACCCCAGTCGTCGGCCACGGTACGTTCCCGTGCAGCATTGCACCCTGGAGCCGCAAATTCTGTGCAGCCTTCTCAATCTGTTGCTGCTGCTTCATCCATACAGCCACTGCGGGTGGATCTGCCTGATCTCTCGTGCTCGGAGGCGGCTTCAATTGACGCTGCTGACCCACTTTCCGCAGGTGCTTCTGCTGATTGTGCTGGGGAGTCACGAGAGTTACGTGTTGACCTCCCTCCGGTCCGTGGTTCTGGAAATAGTGGTACCACGGTCCAGCAACCAACCCATATTGCCTCGGCTGCGGCCGATCCTGCTTGTGTTGACCCGCCCTCGGGTGATGGCGGTGGCTCCGATGCTGTCCCTGGAGGTGGGTTCTGGGCTCTGCGGAGTGGAGAGGCTGCACAGTTGCTGGATTCGGCCTACAGTGAGGCTGTGTCTTGGAAAAGGAATTTATTTATCGTCCCCTTCGGCGCTGAAGGTGAGGACTTTGTCAAGGAACTTTCCAGATTGATTGGCCTTTTCACAGATGGATCAGGGGCTCGGGCGTTTGCGTGGTCTGCCGTAGTCGTTGCGTGCCACCTTCTGCTGCAGAGGCCGTTCAACACCTCAGCCGCCGCTGACCACAGGAAGTTTCTACGAAAGAGGCTTTCTTTGTGGTCAGCTGGCAATTTATCGGCCCTGCTGCGGGAGTCTCGGTGCATCCAGGCGCATTTGCCGATGCCTCATTCTGGTGGCTCTGCGGGTGGTGGATTAGATGACGTCCAGTTCGCTAAGCTAGTCTATGGTGATCGACTTGGCACGGCTGCCCACTACGTAGAGGAGGGTGGTGGTGGTGGTGTCTTGTCTCTTTCATCTATTGTGGATGGACAAACTGTACTTGAGACGTTGAGGGCAAAGCATCCGGATCCTGTTCCCCCTGAGCCAAGCGTTCTGCTGCCTGACGGTCCGCCTCCACCGGATAACGTGCTTTATGAGGCCATAACATCAACAAAGGTACGAGCTACCATCATGGCGATGAAGGGCGCTGCTGGCCCTTCGGCACTGGATTCGGAGGCTTGGCGGCGGATGGCTTCCATGTACGGTGCGGCGTCGAAGGCACTCTGCACATCCCTCGCCCACATGGCCAGGTGTTTGTGCGTGGAGGAGATTGACCCATCTCATCTCCGAGCTTTCCTCGCCGGTCGACTAATACCGCTTGACAAGCAACCTGGCGTAAGACCGATAGCGATCGGTGAGGTTTTCCGGAGAGTGGTCGGGAAGGTGATCATGGCCGTGATCGAGCGTGACGTTGCAGCCGTCACTGTCCCACGGCAGCTGTGTGTCGGCGTCCCCTCCGCCTGTGAGGTTGCTGTCCAAGCCCTCACTGGCTTGTACGAGCGTGATGAGGACACTGCCATTCTCCTCGTTGACGCTTCAAATGCGTTTAATGCGTTGAACCGTGCAGCCGCAATCAACAACATACCAAAGGTTTGCCCTGCAGCTGGTCGAGTGTTTGTAAATACATACCAGGCCGACATACCACTCTACCTCGATGGCGGAGAGGTATTGTATTCGCGCGAGGGAACTTGCCAGGGGGACCCTCTGGCAATGGCGTTTTACGCATTGGCCACCGTTCCTCTTGCTGCACAGCTTGGTTCAGCATCGGAGTCAACAGCTCAAATCTGGTACGCAGATGATGATGCGGCTGCCGACAAGATACAACCACTGCGTCGGTATTGGTCTGCCATTGAGGAGGCCGGCCCTCAGTACGGGTACTACCCGAATGCCAAGAAAACTGTGCTGCTTGTCCGACCGCATCTTCTGGCTGAGGCACAGGAGGCTTTCGCTGGCACGGGCGTCAGAATCCAGACTGATGGTGTGCGGTATCTGGGTGGAGCCATTGGCAGCCAACAGTTTCAGAATGACTTTGTATTGGATCGGGTTGCGGGCATGTGTCGATTGGTGAAGCGCCTTGCTGGCTTGGCTGTGACGCAACCGCAGGCGGCTTATCGCCTTTTTGTTGCGTCTCTGCAATCCCGGTGGACCTTCTTACAGCGTGTGGTCCCTGCCGACCCAGCCGTGTACTCACCTCTGGACCGGGCCATCAATGACGATCTGCTGCCGGCGCTGACTGGCCACACGTTCAGGCCTGACGGTGCGCTTCGTCAGCTACTATCTCTGCCCCTACGAAACGGCGGTCTCGCTATGCGAATCGGGAGTGTGCGTGCCGAGGCTGAGCGTCTGCTCTGTTGCGATGCGATAGACCCTATGGTGACGTGTGTGGTGGTCGGTCTGGGCGAGCGTCGAGTCGCCGACGTAATTTCAACCAGCAAGGCATTGGCAGTTCAGGCTCGTGGCCGACGCCGGTCTCAGCAGCTGGACATCTTGACTGGGATCAAGCCTGATCTGTCGGATCAGCAGCGCCTCCTTGTGGATGTGGCAGGTGAGGGTGGTGTATCCACTTGGCTTGGCACTCCCCCTTCCATGCACATACCTGGGTCAGTATTTAATAAATCTGACTTCAGGGATGCACTCTGTCTGCGGTATGATTTATCGCTGGATGGGGTTGCATTGTCCTGTGTGTGTGGAGGGGAGATGTCAAGCCATCACGCACTCACTTGCCCCAGTGGAGGCTACCCAACGCAGCGCCACAACGAGTTGAGGGATCTCCTTGCGGACGCCCTCGGCAGCGTCGTGTGTGATGTGGCGATCGAGCCACCGCTGATGCCACTCCAGGGCGAGGCAGTCTCTGGCAGCTCAGCTGATGGCGCTCGTGTGGACATACGGGCTCGTGGCTTCTGGACCAGGCAGCAAAACGCCTTTTTTGATGTGCGGGTGACTCACCCAAGGCCGTCTTTGCTGTCTGGACCGGAAGTGGCGGGTCAGTTGTCCCAGCATGAGCGCCAGAAGAAGCGACAGTATGCTGACCGGATTAACCAGGTGGATCGTGGGTCATTTACCCCTCTGGTTTTCGCAACGAATGGTCAGAGTGCGCCGGAGTGCAGCAGATTCCTGAAGACTTTGGCAGCCCGTATAGCAGATAAGAATCGGGATCTTCAGTACGCCCTTGTCCTTGGTCACTTGCGATCGAGGATAAGTACCTCCCTAATCCGGTGGCAGATTACGTGTTTTCGGGGGTCAAGATCGTCGTATGCCCGTGGTGTCTCCGGCACAGGCCGTCATGGTTTCGTAACCGAGTGCCGTGCACTGGCGCACATGTCACGTGTGCAGTAACTGGACTTGTCTATCGAATAGTATTCTTTTCTTTTTTTGTTCACTGTGTTGTTATTCTATTTTCGCTGTTGCTTTGTAATATTTGAATTCGTTCCACTTGTTGGTTGGAGTTTTACTTGGATCCGTTGAAATTTGTGCAATTACACGACCTCATTGAGCCTATGCTAGGGATTGAGTTCATTTTTGCCTCCTGGGTGCAATGCTTGAGTTCTCTTGGTCAGGTTTCTTTTAATCTTCCTTTTTCTCTTCTTCTTTCAAATCCAGCATTATGTTTCCGGTGTTCTTTTCTTTCTTTGCATCATCATTTTATGTGGTCAATAAAAACACGCTTCCAAGTAGTAGTAGTAGTAGTAGTAGTAGTAGTAGTAGTAGTAGTAGTAGTAGTAGTAGTAGTAGTAGTAGTAGTAGTAGTAGTAGTAGTAGTAGTAGTAGTAGTAGTAGTAGTAGTAGTAGTAGTAGTAGTAGTAGTAGTAGTAGTAGTAGTAGTAGTAGTAGTAGTAGTAGTAGTAGTAGTAGTAGTAGTAGTAGTAGTAGTAGTAGTAGTAGTAGTAGTAGTAGTAGTAGTAGTAGTAGTAGTAGTAGTAGTAGTAGTAGTAGTAGTAGTAGTAGTAGTAGTAGTAGTAGTAGTAGTAGTAGTAGTAGTAGTAGTAGTAGTAGTAGTAGTAGTAGTAGTAGTAGTAGTAGTAGTAGTAGTAGTAGTAGTAGTAGTAGTAGTAGTAGTAGTAGTAGTAGTAGTAGTAGTAGTAGTAGTAGTAGTAGTAGTAGTAGTAGTAGTAGTAGTAGTAGTAGTAGTAGTAGTAGTAGTAGTAGTAGTAGTAGTAGTAGTAGTAGTAGTAGTAGTAGTAGTAGTAGTAGTAGTAGTAGTAGTAGTAGTAGTAGTAGTAGTAGTAGTAGTAGTAGTAGTAGTAGTAGTAGTAGTAGTAGTAGTAGTAGTAGTAGTAGTAGTAGTAGTAGTAGTAGTAGTAGTAGTAGTAGTAGTAGTAGTAGTAGTAGTAGTAGTAGTAGTAGTAGTAGTAGTAGTAGTAGTAGTAGTAGTAGTAGTAGTAGTAGTAGTAGTAGTAGTAGTAGTAGTAGTAGTAGT
This sequence comes from Sycon ciliatum, assembly GCF_964019385.1. Classification (NCBI taxonomy): domain Eukaryota; kingdom Metazoa; phylum Porifera; class Calcarea; order Leucosolenida; family Sycettidae; genus Sycon; species Sycon ciliatum. The sequence continues at coordinate 28,932,111 of NC_088652.1, read as the reverse complement.
AGTAGTAGTAGTAGTAGTAGTAGTAGTAGTAGTAGTAGTAGTAGTAGTAGTAGTAGTAGTAGTAGTAGTAGTAGTAGTAGTAGTAGTAGTAGTAGTAGTAGTAGTAGTAGTCACATCCTTTATTGCTGAACCCACAAATAATTGTGATACAAATTGTAAACCATCCGAGGAAGAAGAGAAAGCCATTAAAATTAAAAAAATTAAAAAACCAAAAAGGTTATTGTACCATGCCAAACGGCTATTATTAAGTCATGTACCAATTGTAATACATGACGTAGTATAGTAGTCAAGCACCTACAAAATACTTTGCAGGATAATATTTAAGTTGCCTAGCATGCCTACAAATCCGCAGAGCATGCCAATGTTAAATAGGCCAACATATGAATACCGAAGGCGGTTACATGGACAGAAGGCGACATTGGTCGAGAAAAGATGGGCCTATTCTCTTCCTCAAGTAAGACGCTCTGCAACCACGGAGGCACGTGATTGACCACCTCAGCAAAACAAATGCAATTTTGCAGCGTAGCTGTGCCATCACAACAGCGTACTGGAGGTCACTATGCTTGTTAACCACCAGCTGAACAATGTTCTTCAAGTAGTAGTAGTAGTAGTAGTAGTAGTAGTAGTAGTAGTAGTAGTAGTAGTAGTAGTAGTAGTAGTAGTAGTAGTAGTAGTAGTAGTAGTAGTAGTAGTAGTAGTAGTAGTAGTAGTAGTAGTAGTAGTAGTAGTAGTAGTAGTAGTAGTAGTAGTAGTAGTAGTAGTAGTAGTAGTAGTAGTAGTAGTAGTAGTAGTAGTAGTAGTAGTAGTAGTAGTAGTAGTAGTAGTAGTAGTAGTAGTAGTAGTAGTAGTAGTAGTAGTAGTAGTAGTAGTAGTAGTAGTAGTAGTAGTAGTAGTAGTAGTAGTCCTGCCGCTGGGCGAATTTTCATTAACACCTACCAGGCCGACATCCCTCTATACCTCAATGGCGGAGAGGTCATTTATTCCCGGGAGGGTACATGCCAAGGGGATCCTCTTGCCATGGCGTTCTACGCTCTCGCGACTGTGCCCCTGGCATCTCGGCTGTCGCGTCGACTTCCAAGCACCAGCCAGATTTGGTACGCGGATGACGATGCCGCAGCCGGAGAGCTCCTGCCGCTGCGTGGGTATTGGGATTGCATCGTGGAGGAGGGGCCCCGGTATGGCTACCACCCCAATGCCATGAAGACGGTTTTACTCGTCCGTCCACATTTAATGGAAAGAGCCCAGGAGGTATTTGCCGGCACTGATGTCCGTATCCGGAGCGACGGCGTTCGTTACCTTGGCGGGGCCATTGGAGACCAACAGTTCCGAGAGAATTTTGTGAAGAGCCGTGTTGAGGAACTGTCCACATTGGTTAGGCGCCTTGCTGGTCTGGCTGTCACCCAGCCTCAGGCGGCCTTTCGCGTCTTCTCTGCCTCTCTGCAGTCCCGTTGGACCTATCTGCAGCGTGCAGTCTTTGTGGACCCTGTCCTGTATACGCCACTGGATGACGTCATCAACAAACATCTGCTGCCAGCATTGACAGGCCATCCTCTTGCGGCTGATGGTGTACTCCGTCAGCTCTTTGCAATGCCTGTGAGGAATGGAGGGCTGGCTATCCGCATTGGCAGTTTGCGTGCGGAGGCTGAGTACCTCCTTTGCCGGACGTCGATAATGCCCATGGTGGATTGCGTGCTGACTGGTGCTGTCGATGGTCCTGATGCTATCGACGGTCCTGTTGCCGATATCATCGCTGCCTCCAGGGGTTTGGCCACGCAGGCTCGCCGGGAACGCCGTGCGCAGCACAATGCTGCATTGGAGGAGATCAGGCCCGCTCTGACGGATGAGCAGCGCCTACTAGTGGATGTCGCGGGTGACGGCGGTGTGTCAACGTGGCTGGTTACGCCTCCATCAGCTTCATTTCCTTTAACTATATTCAACAAGTCTGATTTTCGAGACGCATTGTGCCTGAGGTATGGCCTGCCGCTTGATGGCATATCATTATCCTGTGTTTGTGGCCAAGACATGTCGGTTCATCACGCCCTCACGTGCCCAAGCGGGGGATACCCTACCCAGAGACATAACGAACTTCGCGACCTCCTAGCGGACGCACTCGCTAGTGTTGTTTGCGATGTCGAGATTGAGCCACCGCTGATGCCGCTGGGTGGTGAAGCCGTCTCTGGGGGCTCAGCTGACGGTGCTCGTGTGGATATACGGGCTCGTGGCTTCTGGACCAGGCAGCAAAACGCCTTTTTTGATGTACGGGTCACGCACCCAAGGCCGTCTTTGCTGTCTGGACCAGAAGTGTCGAGGCAGTTATCCCAACACGAGCGTCAGAAGAAACGTCAGTATTCCGATCGAATCAACCAGGTGGATCGAGGATCGTTCACTCCGCTTGTTTTCGCCACCAGTGGACAGTGTGCTCCCGAATGTGGCATCTTCCTCAAGACCCTCGCAACACAACTGCACCATAAGAACTCGGACATACCGTATCGTCTCATCATCAGCCACTTGCGCTCGAGAATCAGTCTATCTCTGATGCGGTGGCAGATTACTTGCTTCCGGGGGTCACGTGCATCATACCTACGCAGTGGATCCGGCATTGGCCGACATTGCTTTGTAACGGAGTGCCGTACATTGGCTCATATGCCGCGCTGACGGGCATCAATGGACTTGCCATAATACTGTCATTGGTTTCATTCTGTCTCAGAGTGTTCTGTTGTATTTGTTTTCGTTTTAAAAGCGTTTGAGCGGTTGGGTGAATGAAAACGTCACCGTACTGGTAGTAGCGATGCTTGGATGGTGTTTGCGGGTTTGCTCTTTGTTTTTGTATTCCCTAGTTGGCTTGATTCTTTTATTTTATTTTATTTTCTGATTGGATTTTCCTATTTATTTGATTTGATTTTTCTTGAATGGTTTTGTCACCATTGCTTTTCTTGCTTGCGCTTTTCAGACCATTGCTTTTCTTGCTTGCGCTTTTCAGTTTCTTCTTTCTGATACCCGGTTTGTTTTCAAACAAAGGCGAAGTTCAGTAGTAGTAGTAGTAGTAGTAGTAGTAGTAGTAGTAGTAGTAGTAGTAGTAGTAGTAGTAGTAGTAGTAGTAGTAGTAGTAGTAGTAGTAGTAGTAGTAGTAGTAGTAGTAGTAGTAGTAGTAGTAGTAGTAGTAGTAGTAGTAGTAGTAGTAGTAGTAGTAGTAGTAGTAGTAGTAGTAGTAGTAGTAGTAGTAGTAGTAGTAGTAGTAGTAGTAGTAGTAGTAGTAGTAGTAGTAGTAGTAGTAGTAGTAGTAGTAGTAGTAGTAGTAGTAGTAGTAGTAGTAGTAGTAGTAGTAGTAGTAGTAGTAGTAGTAGTAGTAGTAGTAGTAGTAGTAGTAGTAGTAGTAGTAGTAGTAGTAGTAGTAGTAGTAGTAGTAGTAGTAGTAGTAGTAGTAGTAGTAGTAGTAGTAGTAGTAGTAGTAGTAGTAGTAGTAGTAGTAGTAGTAGTAGTAGTAGTAGTAGTAGTAGTAGTAGTAGTAGTAGTAGTAGTAGTAGTAGTAGTAGTAGTAGTAGTAGTAGTAGTAGTAGTAGTAGTAGTAGTAGTAGTAGTAGTAGTAGTAGTAGTAGTAGTAGTAGTAGTAGTAGTAGTAGTAGTAGTAGTAGTAGTAGTAGTAGTAGTAGTAGTAGTAGTAGTAGTAGTAGTAGTAGTAGTAGTAGTAGTAGTAGTAGTAGTAGTAGTAGTAGTAGTAGTAGTAGTAGTAGTAGTAGTAGTAGTAGTAGTAGTAGTAGTAGTAGTAGTAGTAGTAGTAGTAGTAGTAGTAGTAGTAGTAGTAGTAGTAGTAGTAGTAGTAGTAGTAGTAGTAGTAGTAGTAGTAGTAGTAGTAGTAGTAGTAGTAGTAGTAGTAGTAGTAGTAGTAGTAGTAGTAGTAGTAGTAGTAGTAGTAGTAGTAGTAGTAGTAGTAGTAGTAGTAGTAGTAGTAGTAGTAGTAGTAGTAGTAGTAGTAGTAGTAGTAGTAGTAGTAGTAGTAGTAGTAGTAGTAGTAGTAGTAGTAGTAGTAGTAGTAGTAGTAGTAGTAGTAGTAGTAGTAGTAGTAGTAGTAGTAGTAGTAGTAGTAGTAGTAGTAGTAGTAGTAGTAGTAGTAGTAGTAGTAGTAGTAGTAGTAGTAGTAGTAGTAGTAGTAGTAGTAGTAGTAGTAGTAGTAGTAGTAGTAGTAGTAGTAGTAGTAGTAGTAGTAGTAGTAGTAGTAGTAGTAGTAGTAGTAGTAGTAGTAGTAGTAGTAGTAGTAGTAGTAGTAGTAGTAGTAGTAGTAGTAGTAGTAGTAGTAGTAGTAGTAGTAGTAGTAGTAGTAGTAGTAGTAGTAGTAGTAGTAGTAGTAGTAGTAGTAGTAGTAGTAGTAGTAGTAGTAGTAGTAGTAGTAGTAGTAGTAGTAGTAGTAGTAGTAGTAGTAGTAGTAGTAGTAGTAGTAGTAGTAGTAGTAGTAGTAGTAGTAGTAGTAGTAGTAGTAGTAGTAGTAGTAGTAGTAGTAGTAGTAGTAGTAGTAGTAGTAGTAGTAGTAGTAGTAGTAGTAGTAGTAGTAGTAGTAGTAGTAGTAGTAGTAGTAGTAGTAGTAGTAGTAGTAGTAGTAGTAGTAGTAGTAGTAGTAGTAGTAGTAGTAGTAGTAGTAGTAGTAGTAGTAGTAGTAGTAGTAGTAGTAGTAGTAGTAGTAGTAGTAGTAGTAGTAGTAGTAGTAGTAGTAGTAGTAGTAGTAGTAGTAGTAGTCACATCCTTTATTGCTGAACCCACAAATAATTGTGATACAAATTGTAAACCATCCGAGGAAGAAGAGAAAGCCATTAAAATTAAAAAAATTAAAAAACCAAAAAGGTTATTGTACCATGCCAAACGGCTATTATTAAGTCATGTACCAATTGTAATACATGACGTAGTATAGTAGTCAAGCACCTACAAAATACTTTGCAGGATAATATTTAAGTTGCCTAGCATGCCTACAAATCCGCAGAGCATGCCAATGTTAAATAGGCCAACATATGAATACCGAAGGCGGTTACATGGACAGAAGGCGACATTGGTCGAGAAAAGATGGGCCTATTCTCTTCCTCAAGTAAGACGCTCTGCAACCACGGAGGCACGTGATTGACCACCTCAGCAAAACAAATGCAATTTTGCAGCGTAGCTGTGCCATCACAACAGCGTACTGGAGGTCACTATGCTTGTTAACCACCAGCTGAACAATGTTCTTCAAGTAGTAGTAGTAGTAGTAGTAGTAGTAGTAGTAGTAGTAGTAGTAGTAGTAGTAGTAGTAGTAGTAGTAGTAGTAGTAGTAGTAGTAGTAGTAGTAGTAGTAGTAGTAGTAGTAGTAGTAGTAGTAGTAGTAGTAGTAGTAGTAGTAGTAGTAGTAGTAGTAGTAGTAGTAGTAGTAGTAGTAGTAGTAGTAGTAGTAGTAGTAGTAGTAGTAGTAGTAGTAGTAGTAGTAGTAGTAGTAGTAGTAGTAGTAGTAGTAGTAGTAGTAGTAGTAGTAGTAGTAGTAGTAGTAGTAGTAGTAGTAGTAGTAGTAGTAGTAGTAGTAGTAGTAGTAGTAGTAGTAGTAGTAGTAGTAGTAGTAGTAGTAGTAGTAGTAGTAGTAGTAGTAGTAGTAGTAGTAGTAGTAGTAGTAGTAGTAGTAGTAGTAGTAGTAGTAGTAGTAGTAGTAGTAGTAGTAGTAGTAGTAGTAGTAGTAGTAGTAGTAGTAGTAGTAGTAGTAGTAGTAGTAGTAGTAGTAGTAGTAGTAGTAGTAGTAGTAGTAGTAGTAGTAGTAGTAGTAGTAGTAGTAGTAGTAGTAGTAGTAGTAGTAGTAGTAGTAGTAGTAGTAGTAGTAGTAGTAGTAGTAGTAGTAGTAGTAGTAGTAGTAGTAGTAGTAGTAGTAGTAGTAGTAGTAGTAGTAGTAGTAGTAGTAGTAGTAGTAGTAGTAGTAGTAGTAGTAGTAGTAGTAGTAGTAGTAGTAGTAGTAGTAGTAGTAGTAGTAGTAGTAGTAGTAGTAGTAGTAGTAGTAGTAGTAGTAGTAGTAGTAGTAGTAGTAGTAGTAGTAGTAGTAGTAGTAGTAGTAGTAGTAGTAGTAGTAGTAGTAGTAGTAGTAGTAGTAGTAGTAGTAGTAGTAGTAGTAGTAGTAGTAGTAGTAGTAGTAGTAGTAGTAGTAGTAGTAGTAGTAGTAGTAGTAGTAGTAGTAGTAGTAGTAGTAGTAGTAGTAGTAGTAGTAGTAGTAGTAGTAGTAGTAGTAGTAGTAGTAGTAGTAGTAGTAGTAGTAGTAGTAGTAGTAGTAGTAGTAGTAGTAGTAGTAGTAGTAGTAGTAGTAGTAGTAGTAGTAGTAGTAGTAGTAGTAGTAGTAGTAGTAGTAGTAGTAGTAGTAGTAGTAGTAGTAGTAGTAGTAGTAGTAGTAGTAGTAGTAGTAGTAGTAGTAGTAGTAGTAGTAGTAGTAGTAGTAGTAGTAGTAGTAGTAGTAGTAGTAGTAGTAGTAGTAGTAGTAGTAGTAGTAGTAGTAGTAGTAGTAGTAGTAGTAGTAGTAGTAGTAGTAGTAGTAGTAGTAGTAGTAGTAGTAGTAGTAGTAGTAGTAGTAGTAGTAGTAGTAGTAGTAGTAGTAGTAGTAGTAGTAGTAGTAGTAGTAGTAGTAGTAGTAGTAGTAGTAGTAGTAGTAGTAGTAGTAGTAGTAGTAGTAGTAGTAGTAGTAGTAGTAGTAGTAGTAGTAGTAGTAGTAGTAGTAGTAGTAGTAGTAGTAGTAGTAGTAGTAGTAGTAGTAGTAGTAGTAGTAGTAGTAGTAGTAGTAGTAGTAGTAGTAGTAGTAGTAGTAGTAGTAGTAGTAGTAGTAGTAGTAGTAGTAGTAGTAGTAGTAGTAGTAGTAGTAGTAGTAGTAGTAGTAGTAGTAGTAGTAGTAGTAGTAGTAGTAGTAGTAGTAGTAGTAGTAGTAGTAGTAGTAGTAGTAGTAGTAGTAGTAGTAGTAGTAGTAGTAGTAGTAGTAGTAGTAGTAGTAGTAGTAGTAGTAGTAGTAGTAGTAGTAGTAGTAGTAGTAGTAGTAGTATTAGTAGTAGTAGTAGTAGTAGTAGTATTAGTAGTAGTAGTAGTAGTAGTAGTGCTGGTCATGGCGGTTTTGTGGTGGAGTGTAGGGCCCGTGCCCACCTGGCTGTTTAGCATGCCTGACCTAACTGTTCTTGCCCGTTTTCTTTGTGTACCTTATCTGGTTTTCTCTTGTCTGGGTTGTTGGATGAGTTGGGTAAACGGTGCTGCTTTGATTGTGTTTGCGGATGCGGGTTTACTCTTTGTTTTGGTATTCGATAGTTGACTTGATTCTTTTATTTTATTTTCTTATTGGATTTTCCGATTTATTCGATTTGATTTTCCTATCTACGATATACTTGATTGGATTTGTCACCATTGCCTTCTTTGCTTCCGTTTTTTGAATTCTTCATTCCGGCACCCAGTTTGTTATCAAATAAAGTCAACGTTCTCAGTAGTAGTAGTAGTAGTAGTAGTAGTAGTAGTAGTAGTAGTAGTAGTAGTAGTAGTAGTAGTAGTAGTAGTAGTAGTAGTAGTAGTAGTAGTAGTAGTAGTAGTAGTAGTAGTAGTAGTAGTAGTAGTAGTAGTAGTAGTAGTAGTAGTAGTAGTAGTAGTAGTAGTAGTAGTAGTAGTAGTAGTAGTAGTAGTAGTAGTAGTAGTAGTAGTAGTAGTAGTAGTAGTAGTAGTAGTAGTAGTAGTAGTAGTAGTAGTAGTAGTAGTAGTAGTAGTAGTAGTAGTAGTAGTAGTAGTAGTAGTAGTAGTAGTAGTAGTAGTAGTAGTAGTAGTAGTAGTAGTAGTAGTAGTAGTAGTAGTAGTAGTAGTAGTAGTAGTAGTAGTAGTCACATCCTTTATTGCTGAACCCACAAATAATTGTGATACAAATTGTAAACCATCCGAGGAAGAAGAGAAAGCCATTAAAATTAAAAAAATTAAAAAACCAAAAAGGTTATTGTACCATGCCAAACGGCTATTATTAAGTCATGTACCAATTGTAATACATGACGTAGTATAGTAGTCAAGCACCTACAAAATACTTTGCAGGATAATATTTAAGTTGCCTAGCATGCCTACAAATCCGCAGAGCATGCCAATGTTAAATAGGCCAACATATGAATACCGAAGGCGGTTACATGGACAGAAGGCGACATTGGTCGAGAAAAGATGGGCCTATTCTCTTCCTCAAGTAAGACGCTCTGCAACCACGGAGGCACGTGATTGACCACCTCAGCAAAACAAATGCAATTTTGCAGCGTAGCTGTGCCATCACAACAGCGTACTGGAGGTCACTATGCTTGTTAACCACCAGCTGAACAATGTTCTTCAAGTAGTAGTAGTAGTAGTAGTAGTAGTAGTAGTAGTAGTAGTAGTAGTAGTAGTAGTAGTAGTAGTAGTAGTAGTAGTAGTAGTAGTAGTAGTAGTAGTAGTAGTAGTAGTAGTAGTAGTAGTAGTAGTAGTAGTAGTAGTAGTAGTAGTAGTAGTAGTAGTAGTAGTAGTAGTAGTAGTAGTAGTAGTAGTAGTAGTAGTAGTAGTAGTAGTAGTAGTAGTAGTAGTAGTAGTAGTAGTAGTAGTAGTAGTAGTAGTAGTAGTAGTAGTAGTAGTAGTAGTAGTAGTAGTAGTAGTAGTAGTAGTAGTAGTAGTAGTAGTAGTAGTAGTAGTAGTAGTAGTAGTAGTAGTAGTAGTAGTAGTAGTAGTAGTAGTAGTAGTAGTAGTAGTAGTAGTAGTAGTAGTAGTAGTAGTAGTAGTAGTAGTAGTAGTAGTAGTAGTAGTAGTAGTAGTAGTAGTAGTAGTAGTAGTAGTAGTAGTAGTAGTAGTAGTAGTAGTAGTAGTAGTAGTAGTAGTAGTAGTAGTAGTAGTAGTAGTAGTAGTAGTAGTAGTAGTAGTAGTAGTAGTAGTAGTAGTAGTAGTAGTAGTAGTAGTAGTAGTAGTAGTAGTAGTAGTAGTAGTAGTAGTAGTAGTAGTAGTAGTAGTAGTAGTAGTAGTAGTAGTAGTAGTAGTAGTAGTAGTAGTAGTAGTAGTAGTAGTAGTAGTAGTAGTAGTAGTAGTAGTAGTAGTAGTAGTAGTAGTAGTAGTAGTAGTAGTAGTAGTAGTAGTAGTAGTAGTAGTAGTAGTAGTAGTAGTAGTAGTAGTAGTAGTAGTAGTAGTAGTAGTAGTAGTAGTAGTAGTAGTAGTAGTAGTAGTAGTAGTAGTAGTAGTAGTAGTAGTAGTAGTAGTAGTAGTAGTAGTAGTAGTAGTAGTAGTAGTAGTAGTAGTAGTAGTAGTAGTAGTAGTAGTAGTAGTAGTAGTAGTAGTAGTAGTAGTAGTAGTAGTAGTAGTAGTAGTAGTAGTAGTAGTAGTAGTAGTAGTAGTAGTAGTAGTAGTAGTAGTAGTAGTAGTAGTAGTAGTAGTAGTAGTAGTAGTAGTAGTAGTAGTAGTAGTAGTAGTAGTAGTAGTAGTAGTAGTAGTAGTAGTAGTAGTAGTAGTAGTAGTAGTAGTAGTAGTAGTAGTAGTAGTAGTAGTAGTAGTAGTAGTAGTAGTAGTAGTAGTAGTAGTAGTAGTAGTAGTAGTAGTAGTAGTAGTAGTAGTAGTAGTAGTAGTAGTAGTAGTAGTAGTAGTAGTAGTAGTAGTAGTAGTAGTAGTAGTAGTAGTAGTAGTAGTAGTAGTAGTAGTAGTAGTAGTAGTAGTAGTAGTAGTAGTAGTAGTAGTAGTAGTAGTAGTAGTAGTAGTAGTAGTAGTAGTAGTAGTAGTAGTAGTAGTAGTAGTAGTAGTAGTAGTAGTAGTAGTAGTAGTAGTAGTAGTAGTAGTAGTAGTAGTAGTAGTAGTAGTAGTAGTAGTAGTAGTAGTAGTAGTAGTAGTAGTAGTAGTAGTAGTAGTAGTAGTAGTAGTAGTAGTAGTAGTAGTAGTAGTAGTAGTAGTAGTAGTAGTAGTAGTAGTAGTAGTAGTAGTAGTAGTAGTAGTAGTAGTAGTAGTAGTAGTAGTAGTAGTAGTAGTAGTAGTAGTATTAGTAGTAGTAGTAGTAGTAGTAGTATTAGTAGTAGTAGTAGTAGTAGTAGTGCTGGTCATGGCGGTTTTGTGGTGGAGTGTAGGGCCCGTGCCCACCTGGCTGTTTAGCATGCCTGACCTAACTGTTTCATGATATTGTCTGTATTTTTGTTGTAGCAATTTTGCTATTATATGTTGGTCATGATTTGATGGTTGACTTGCCCGTTTTCTTTGTGTACCTTATCTGGTTTTCTCTTGTCTGGGTTGTTGGATGAGTTGGGTAAACGGTGCTGCTTTGATTGTGTTTGCGGATGCGGGTTTACTCTTTGTTTTGGTATTCGATAGTTGACTTGATTCTTTTATTTTATTTTCTTATTGGATTTTCCGATTTATTCGATTTGATTTTCTTATTTTATTTTCTTATTGGATTTTCCGATTTATTCGATTTGATTTTCCTATCTACGATATACTTGATTGGATTTGTCACCATTGCCTTCTTTGCTTCCGTTTTTTGAATTCTTCATTCCGGCACCCAGTTTGTTATCAAATAAAGTCAACGTTCTCAGTAGTAGTAGTAGTAGTAGTAGTAGTAGTAGTAGTAGTAGTAGTAGTAGTAGTAGTAGTAGTAGTAGTAGTAGTAGTAGTAGTAGTAGTAGTAGTAGTAGTAGTAGTAGTAGTAGTAGTAGTAGTAGTAGTAGTAGTAGTAGTAGTAGTAGTAGTAGTAGTAGTAGTAGTAGTAGTAGTAGTAGTAGTAGTAGTAGTAGTAGTAGTAGTAGTAGTAGTAGTAGTAGTAGTAGTAGTAGTAGTAGTAGTAGTAGTAGTAGTAGTAGTAGTAGTAGTAGTAGTAGTAGTAGTAGTAGTAGTAGTAGTAGTAGTAGTAGTAGTAGTAGTAGTAGTAGTAGTAGTAGTAGTAGTAGTAGTAGTAGTAGTAGTAGTAGTAGTAGTAGTAGTAGTAGTAGTAGTAGTAGTAGTAGTAGTAGTAGTAGTAGTAGTAGTAGTAGTAGTAGTAGTAGTAGTAGTAGTAGTAGTAGTAGTAGTAGTAGTAGTAGTAGTAGTAGTAGTAGTAGTAGTAGTAGTAGTAGTA
>NC_088652.1:28813576-28918576 GCF_964019385.1 Sycon ciliatum | reverse complement strand
ACACAGACACCAGGGCAAGTGATTAGTAAAGAGTCACACGAAAAATAAATGATGCACAAACTGCAGTGTAAGTATGCTGAAATCAGTGTTAGGGAGAGGGGTGGGAGAGGGGAGTGGAGGTGAGAGAGGGAAAGGAGAAGGGAAAGGAAGGGGATCTGTGTGTGTGTGGGGGGGGGGTGAGGAGGGAGGGAAGGAGGGAGGGAAGGAGGAAGGGAGGGAAGGAGGGAAGGAAGGAGGGTAGGAGGGAAGGAGGGAGGGAGGGAGTGCAGACACCTGCAAAGTGAGGACAGATGGTTAAATTCCATTGATTTTGTGTTTTTGTGTGCGCAGACGTTTGAAAATGCGGTCACCTGTGAAATGCGAAATGCGGACACTCTCTCTCTCGTATGCCCACAGTGCTGTGCTGCAGTGATCTCAGCCTAACAAGGCTTGCCGCATGTCTAGTTCACAGCCTAACAAGGCTTGCTGCATGTCTAGCTCACAGCTTAACAAGGCTTGCTGCATGTCTAGTTCACAGCCTAACAAGGCTTGCCGCATGTCTAGTTCACAGCCTAACAAGGCTTGCTGCATGTCTAGTTCACAGCCTAACAAGGCTTGCCGCATGTCTAGTTCACAGCCTAACAAGGCTTGCTGCATGTCTAGTTCACAGCCTAACAAGGCTTGCCGCATGTCTACAGTGCATTTCAAAACTATAGACGCGTAGGGTTTTTGAAATATTTCAAATTTGGCTGGAACTTTTTGAGAAAAGTTTTCGGAATATTGCTCAGGATTGCTCCACAATTACTCTCATATAGTTTCTAAAGGATTGGATAACAGACGCCCAATTTGGAAAAATTTATGCACAAAGTAATCACAGATTTTATGTGGTATAGATGCTGGCATAACGGTTTTTGCCTAGGTACGCGTCTATAGTTTTGAAATGGACTGTAGTTCACAGCCTAACAAGGCTTGCTGCATGTCTAGTTCACAGCCTAACAAGGCTTGCCGCATGTCTAGCAGTGGCGTGTCCAGGATTTGACTGAGGGGGGGGGGGGGGGGGGTTGCGGCCAGGATGCGGTGGGGATAGATGACATCATGCTACTGTCCCGGGTCGGCCATTTTGAAAATGATGTCCAGACGCCTTGAATCTCACACACCACGAAAAACAAAATGTATTTAAATAATTTATTGTACATGTATTTCCAAAGCTTGCATCACACAATTAATAATGAAAGTACATAGAAGGGATATAGCAGTTGCCTCTGCACATGGTAAGTACACGCAGCTTTCCTTCAAAGTTTGGCGGGGCACGCCAACAGGAGAGAAGTTACAAATCGGGGCAGTTGCCTTCGGACTCCTCCTGGACAGGGTTCACCAACAGCATTCTCCGAGGATGAGCTGAAGCAAACCTGTTCAATACAGCATCCAGATCGAGAGGAATGCTCTTGTGGCAATGCAGAAGCACAAGGGCATTCAGTCGTGACTGCGTCATGGTGCTGCGGCGTTCCGTTTTGATAAACTTCAGGGTGGAGTTAGCACGTTCGACGCCAGCGGATGTCAAAGGAATGACAAGGACAAGCTGCAAGATGCACGAGACGTTTGGGTAGAGTATGGAATTGGTTTCCTTGACAGTACTGGGGAGAGAAGTTGGGTGTTGTCCTGCTGGGCGCATTTCCCACTTCTTCATCCACAGCTCCACTTCAGCTCTGAAACTGCTCCTGTCTGGGAGATCAGAAGCATAGGCTGCCTCTATGTTGGCAATGTGATCGGATGTCATGCGATCCAAGTTGGCAGGGAGAAGAAGGAGTGCCTGGATGGCCTTCTGGTTCAGGGAACTGAAACGACTGCCCATTTCAGAAATAACCGAATCCAGGAACGGCACGAAAACTGACCTGCGCCAGTACTCCTCTGCATCGGAGGCAGGCACATTGCTACGCTGTGTCTGGCGTGCTGAAGTGCGAGGAATGACTGGTTTCTCTCTCCCATGGACAGCTGTTAGACTGCAAATTTCACCATAGACCTTCTTGAATGATATGTCCGCCTCCCCGCGGTGACCTTGAAAGACAACGACGACTCCGGATATCTGGGAGTATGCTTCCAATATATCCAAATGTGAACCTTGGAGAAGAGCACTCAGACCTTTCAGGTATGCAGAGACGAAAACGTTACAGTGCAAGGAGACAATAAAGTCATCCGATGATATTGCTCGGAGCAGTCCGTTTGCCTCCGTGACTGACTTGCCATCGAACTTGGCCAGCTCACAAGGTTTCTCAATGCCAGCTTCAGCTTGCTGGTCATGCGTTGGTGCTGAGGATTGGCCACATATCACCTCCAGGCAGAACACAACAGCCTCATACACCTGCCTGAAATCCATGATGGCCGTGTGCTGCTCAACCCACCTGGTAGCAGACAGCAACTTCAGCTTCAGGGTTGGGATTGGTTCTTTTCCCTCTTGCGTACGGTGGTAGTTAAGCCAGGCAGTGGAGGTTTCAAGGCATCGCTGACGCTTCGGTGAGTATTTGAAGAAGATGCCCAGTGCCTGCAGGTCTGATAGCATGCACTGGACAGACTTCACAGCGCAAGCCTTGGTCAGCGCCAGGTTTAACTGATGGCTGGCACAATGGTAGTAATGGGCTTCAGGTATTACTTGACTGAACTTCGCCTGGCAGCCATTCAGATGTCCACTCATTGCTCCGGCACCGTCGTAGGCTTGAGCGCGGCAGAACTTTGGGTTGAGACCAATCCGCTTCAGCTCACCCATTATCGTGTCACAAATAGCTGCGCCAGTAGCAGACTTGCACTCAGCAAATGAAACCAGGCTTTCTGTGGCCTCTCCGTCACAAATGTACCGCACAGAAATACCAAGCTGCTCCCATCCACTGACATCCGTGACCTCATCGGCCTGAATACCGTAATAGTGAGAGTCGCGGACATTCTTGACAATGGACGCCGTTATCTCATCACCCATACATACAAGCAGTTGGTTCTGGGCCATGTTCGACAGGTAAGTTGCATTTTTTGCGCGAGTTTGCAAATGGTCGTGCAGCACTGTATCGCCGCTTGCCACAGCAAACCGAATCAACGCGTGGAAATTGCCTTCTGGATCACCATCTCCAGTCAGATCATCGCGGTGTCCGCGAAGGGCCAGGCCTTGTCTTCAAGCCAATTCCAGGCAGCGCAGAATAGACAAGAGAACTTGTCTGTTCTTCCGAACACGTTCTTGTGACCGTTCCGTAATTGTGGCGTCAATGCGTTGCTGTGGGTTCTCTGCTACGGAGATGAAGTGCGACAGCTTGGCAATCGAATCAGCATGGTACTCCAGCGACCATGGGCATCTAAGTCCTCTCCAAGTTTCTTGAAATTTCGGTGGACTTCGGTGATCAGGGTGTCTGCCCTTCTCGATCCACCTCGGTGAAGAGTGGGGAAGAGAACGCAGGGCAAGCAATACACGCCAGCCACTGATACGTCTCCTTCGCCGTCGTGATACGCCAGCCACTCGTGCTTCTCAAACAAAGACAGCTGGAGGAATCGCTTCGATGTGCCCGACTGCTTTCTCTTGTCAGCAAGTAGCGAGAACGGCAGCGAGCAACCGGGCACTGGTTTTCTGGACCGAATCAACTGCAATTTCTGCGAGTCCGACAATTTCTCACCACGCAAAGCATCCTTGACATAGGCAGCTGTGCTATGTTCTGGCTGCTCGCTGACAACCAGTGCTTCCACGTCTGGAGGAGTGTCAGTCTGCTCGGAAACTTCCGTAAGTTCAACTGGAGCAGGAATCGGCAGAGCGGCAGCGGCAGCAGGAGTTTCGTCGCTACCAGAACGCTTTGCAAAAAATCCATCCAGGCTCTGCTGGCTAGAGCCTGGCCTTTTGGGATGTCGCTGAGACATCGTCAAAAAGTCTTCGCGACAGAGTCAACCAAATCAGATTCGAAGTTGGAACGCCGAGGCGATAAATCAGAGCTCGAAAGATCGTTCAAGTTAGTTACTAAGTCTTAGTTCTGAAGCGCTTTCCTGTGACAAGTTCACTTTATACGCTTGCACAGCGCTGCACATCGCAGATCGCGTACTCTAGTATACGGGATTACCTATCGATGCGTATACTATCGCCGATAGTATACGCGTCGATAGGTAATCCCGTATACTTCGCGTATACTACGTACTACACACAGTCGAGAGTCTCGATCTCCCGGCCAGACCTGACGCGTCGAGCGCGTCCCAGCAGTGATGATCAGTTTAGTGTGAAATGAACAGTGACTGCAGCACAGTGACTGGCCGTGCATACTACTAGTCTGCCTGTACTGACTGTGTACAGTCAACCACTGAACCAGGCCGCTTGGACGCTCGTTTCCGGCCGCGAGCGCCCCCCAGACATGCACTGCACACGTCTGCAGGATGCGGGCTGCAGGTGAGTGCAGCATGCCTGGCGTTGTTTATTTTTCGAAACCTAGGTCGAAACTTTTGAGGGGGGGGGGGGGGGGGGCGCGCTCCCCCCCCCCCGCGCCCCCCCCCCCTAAACCCGCCACTGTCTAGTTCACAGCCTAACAAGGCTTGCCGCATGTCTAGTTCACAGCCTAACAAGGATTGCTGCATGTCTTGTTCACTGCCTAACAAGGCTTGCGGCATGTCTAGTCCACAGCCTAACAAGGCTTGCCGCATGTCTAGTTCACAGCCTAACAAGGCTTGCTGCATGTCTAGTTCACAGCCTAACAAGGCTTGCCGCATGTCTAGTTCACCAGCCTAACAAGGCTTGCTGCATGTCTAGTTCACAGCCTAACAAGGCTTGCCGCATGTCTAGTTCATCAGCTGGATTTCGCTCATCCATCAAATTATACCTAGTGTTCCCTGTAAAAAGGCACTGACGCCTGTTAGGATTTCCCTAGTAAAAAGAAAAAAGAAAAAAATAATAATAATAACAAATGCGGCCACAGTGACTGGGGACCGGGGGCATGCGCTCTGTACCATGTGTCGTCATGACATCTTGCTGGACGAACAATGAAACCAAGAGTACATAACCCCCCAGAGTGTGCAACGCCTGATCCAGCTCTGCATAGGGTCTTGGTCGAGCGGAATCGGATCTTTGCGTCATAATACCGTACAAATCTGAGGGGAACCCGGGGAGTCGCGGGTACTCTTGGATCAAAAACAATGGTGCCCTGCCTCAAGACCGGCCTTGCACTGGTGTGGAGTGTACGCATGTCATCAGAAGATTCGATTCAGCTCGACCAAGACCCTATGCAGAGCTGGATCGGCGTTGCACACTCTGGGGGGTTATGTACTCTTGATGAAACCTGTCTAAGACGACCGCTCAAGGGACCTTCAAAGTGTGGTATCTGTAACCAGGTGGTCTCCTTATCCAAGGTCATTTGACTGGAAATGGCGTCCCTTGGTCCTGGTTGCAGTGGTCTTCTTGGACAAGTGGTCGCCTTATCCGAGTGGTCACCTTGACAGGTTTTACTGTATGCATGTAGAGGAAGTATAGTAGAGTATGTGGCAACCTGGATGCAATCATGCCCATACATAACACACACACTGGGCAAATGTAGTACCCGTATCAAGAGTAGATAACACAAGAGTATGTAACTCCGTATCTCTTCTGCAGATACCGTGGCCCACGGTGGAATTTTTTGTCGACGACACCTTTCTACATGACGTATGTCATACAGAGCACACGCAAACTCCCACAGAGCAGTGTGAGAGCACGTGCTGAGCACTGACCTTCATCGCCAGTTTGTGATTTTGCGGTGTTTGTGCCGTTTTCGAGAACGAAAACTCTCCCGCCCCTGTACTTTTCCCATGCACCGGTTGTTGCCGAGGTCAAAACTACATGCACTTTCTTCCGGACAGGACTTGATGTTCAATCAACTCATCACAATCTTGGTTGTGATGAAGCCGAGACCCAAGGTCGGCAGAGCATCCCAGACCACGCCACCACTCCCCTTATTCATGGCTCACACATGACGGGTTTACGTGGCTCTAGTAAAAAAATTAATACTTGTAATAAAAAATCAAGACTGGATGCCGAGAGTCTGAACATTGTAGTTCGTGATCAACATTTCTAACATTTCGCTCGCGCTTTAACGTTCGCTTGTGGACAGCAAACTTTTTTGGTGGCTGACGAGTGCTTCTCTGCAGGTGTTTTTTTCTGCCATGTTTCCATCTGTGGATCACCAAGTGCCGCAACAATACTTTCTTCCTCAGAGAGATAAGATCAATCTGCTGCAAATAGTTGTCTGCCAGAGACTACGATGGTGCAAAATAGGAGTAGTAGGATCGACAAAAGGTTGAGTAATGCGAAGGACTACAGGGACAGGCCATACACGTAGTCCTTGTCCCTTTAAAGGGGAAGTTAAGGCAAAAATCAAAATTTCACCAGTTGTAGTCTTCGGGGTGCTGAGTCGAATGGTCTTGGTCCGAGAAAGCTGAGCCGCTCCCTTCCTACTTGAATCCCAATCGAACTCGCGTACTTCCACCGAAACTGGGTGACTGCGCCCTACTAGATTGGGATTTGTATGCAACATGTCATTAAAAGCGCCATTTCGTTCTTATAAAAGCACGGATGACCGCGATTGGCCCATATGTTGTAGTCTTTTGGACGCTGAGTTGACTGGTTTTGGTCCGAAAAGGCTGCGAAGCAGCGTTCCTCCTTTATTCCCAATCGAACATGCTTGAACAAGGGGTCACGTGCTCCTGCGTACACCAGTCACCTGGTCACGGTGCCTGCAGGGTACAACTTACTAGCCTGTTTGACCTTTTTTGGGTGCAGTCCTGTCACTCGAGTTGAACTCGAGTTGAACCTTGGTGTGAAAGTTGTCGCCTGCTGGCGTGGTGACCAGGTGATTTGGGCACCCAGGAGCACGTGACCGCTTGTTCAACCATGTTCGATTGGGAATAAAGGAGGAACGCTGCACCGCAGCCTTTTCGGACCAAAACCAGTCGACTCAGCGTCCAAAAGACTACAACATATGGGCCAATCGCGGTCATCCGTGCTTTTATAAGAACGAAATGGCGCTTTTAGTGACATTTTGCATACAAATCCCCATCTAGTAGGGCGCAGTCACCCAGTTTCGTGAAGTGCGCGAGTTCGATTGGGATTCAAGTAGGAAGGGAGCGGCTCAGCTTTCTCGGACCAAGACCATTCGACTCAGCACCCCGAAGACTACAACTGGTGAAATTTTGATTTTTGCCTTAACTTCCCCTTTAATCCTTCACTTGAGAATTTGAACAAGAAGGCAAAACGATGAGCTGATTCCAAAATGGGGCAAAAGCACGAAGTTTGAGTTCACATGTACATGTGCTTGGTGTATCGACTACAAAACTTCCGATTAGCCTCGGCTGTGAAAACTTGAGGCTGCGAATTCATCAGGTAAAATGGCAAGTTTAGCAAATGTTAAACCCCGCCAAGTGCACGCGGCAAAAGACTCGCAGCGCGTGGCTCGTACGGTATGACTCATGTCCAGAAAAGATGATGTCAACAAAAAAAACCGCCGTTGGCCAAACCATCCAGAGTTGCACACTCTTGTTTATCTATTCTTGCCGGCATGATGGTTGCATGCATTGTCACAAACAGAATGACGTACATATGACTGTAAGGAGATGCGTGCAACTAAGAATTCAGGACACCTGTAAATTGAGGGCATTTGGCCTCATTCACATGAGTGTGTGTAATTTTCAGGTTTTTACTGTATATTGTAAAACCGGAAATTTTTGGAGATATATTTTTGGTGACTTCGGATTACGTAACAGAGGGATTAAGATGAACGTTATTTCTGACCTGACGCGAAAGTTCAGCTCACGTTATTTGGCTTGCGTGTCGTAAACGAACACGAGTGACCTGCAGCTCACGTCGAAATTTGGAGTTTTACGCCAAATTTGACGTGAAATTGCGCGTCACGTCGGAAATAACGTGCATCTAAACCTCTCTATTATCGAAGAACGACCTGTACAAAGGACTTGTGACATCCTTTACGATGCACAACAAGGAGGCAGCATGCCTGTACGTTTGGTGAAGTTAAATAAAGATAGCATTGCAGCATAACACCCCTGGTCAAGAAAGAAGCTTTGTCTAAAATGTAAGCCAAACGCAAATTGCAACCTACTGTCCCGTGGTGCCTAAGTGACTGCAGAGGAGCACAAAGACAAGAAAAGGCAGAATACAAATTAAAAATATTAATTTTCAATTTTATTTCACCGTCCAATGGCAGAACTAGAAGCCATTGCAAAGGAGGGGGTGTTAGCCAGCCATGGCAAGAGAAGGAAAAAGAAGGAAAAAAGGAAAGAACATAATAATCGGAAGAAAAGAACGCATCAGCGGGGTGAAAATTATCACTACAGTCAACCTACCCTTATAACGATATTTGCGTCAGACCAAGAAATATTGTTATAAGGGTAATATTGTTTTTGGGGTAACTGGTTCATTTCATACACATACGTCATAATGCATGGATTTTGTTCATTTTTTACACTCTTCATAGCATAAAAACTGACGCACATGCACATTATGTACAGAGCAAGGTGCCCACTGGTGCCCCCCGTGGCATTTCGTCATTTCCCAGCAACTTATCTAGTGAAGCCTGCTCTACCTAGATAGTGGCCTCTACATATTCCCTCCTATTCCCTGCTAGATATTGTTATAAAATGGAAAATGTCAATTGGTCAGCCCATTTTATATCGTTATGGAGGTAATATTGTTATAGCAAAATTGTTATAGAGGTAAGGCATTGTATACAAAAGTCAATGGAGTGATTTGGTTTGGCAGAAAAATATCGTTAAAAGGGTAGTATCGTTATAGCAAGAGTACATACCCCCCAGAGTGTGCAACACCTGATCCAGCTCTGCATAGGGTCTTGGTCGAGCGTGATCGGATCTTTGCGTCATAATACTGTGCACATCTGAGGGGAACCCGGGTAGTCGCGGGTACTCTCGGATCAAAAACAATGGTGCCCTGCCTCGAGACCGGCCTTGTGCTGGTGTGGAGTGTACGCATGACATCAGAAGATCCGATTACGATCGACTAAGACCCTATGCAGAGCTGGATCAGGCGTTGCACACTCTGAGGGGTTATGTACTCTTGGTTAAAGAGGTTATCGTTATAATGGTAGGTCGACTGTAGGTTGCCCATGGTGAGTAGTGGCGAGACAAGCCAGCAAAAGAGGCGAGTGAGCTTTACAATTTGGCATGACATTTAACATAGTCTTTGAACTGTCTAACATTGGATATTGTCTTCATTTCCATGGGCAGCTTGAGCCAATACGAATATGCAGAAAAGATAGGGCATTATTTTGGTAAACATAGTTGACAAAGCTCTGGGAAGTACTATGCCATTGCGAGTGTCCCGTGCGAAAGTAAACCAGTTATACTTGCTGAGATGTTCAGGGACAATGTTCAGTTTCATACGATGGACCAGAACGCATGACTGTCTCTGCGACAGGATAGAGATGGGGCAGGTGGAGGCCAAACTATAATCAGTAGAGGGGAATAAAGTGGGTTTACGAAAAATAATTTTTAACACCCGTTTACGAAATGATTCGATTGATTCTGCAAACAAAATCCGCTCAATTTCTGCATAATTTCTGAGTGAACAAAATGTGTGCAAATTTCACACTTCTAAACACAAGTTGGTGTGACTGCCCAAAGGAACTTCTCCAGTCTTTTTGATGTGTTCTTGCAAGAACTTCAATTCTTCCCTTTCATCTTGGGCGAGAGAAAATATTTCACGATCCGCTGGAGACTCAGTTAAACTGACTTTTCAGCATTCGTAGGAATGCCAACACCATGCAAAGATCAAAGGCGCAGATGCAGCTCCTCAAGCGGTGGGAAAATGTGTAGATCAGCCCACCAGTAAAGTAGTCAAAGACTATCACATTCGCTGGTTCCCAATTAACTGTGGGTCGCAGCACTAATGGAAAAATCCTTCCGCTTCCCAGCAGGACTTGAACCTGGTACCCTCTGTTTCTCAATTATGGTTGTACACCATCCCATTATGCCAGTCTCCCCGGGAGAGAGAGAGAGTAAGAGAGAGTAAGAGAGAGTAAGAGAGAGAGGAGAGAGAGAGAGAGAGAGAGAGAGAGAGAGAGAGAGAGAGAGAGAGAGAGAGAGAGAGAGAGAGAGAGAGAGAGAGAGAGAGAGAGAGAGAGAGAGAGAGAGAGAAGAGCGAGAGAGAGAGAGAGAGAGAGAGAGAGAGAGAGAGAGAGAGAGAGAGAGAGAGAGAGAGAGAGAGAGAGAGAGAGAGAGAGAGAAGAGAGAGATAGAGAGAGAGAGAGAGAAAAAGAGAGAGAGAGAGAGAGAGAAAGAGAGAG
The DNA here is from genome assembly GCF_964019385.1 of Sycon ciliatum. Lineage (NCBI taxonomy): Eukaryota > Metazoa > Porifera > Calcarea > Leucosolenida > Sycettidae > Sycon > Sycon ciliatum. Next base: position 28,908,302 of record NC_088652.1, on the reverse strand, counting down.
AGAGAAAGAGAGAGAGAGAGAGAGAGAGAGAGAGAGAGAGAGAGAAAGAGAAAGGAGAGGAGAGGAGAGTGGAGGAGGAGAGAGAGAGAGAGAGATAGAGAGATAGATAGATAGAGAGAGAAAGAAAGAGAGAGAGAGAGGAGAGGAGAGGAGAGGAGTGTGGAGGAGAGAGAGAGATAGATAGATAGATAGATAGATAGAGAGAGAGAGAGGGAGAGAGAGAGAGAGAAACATGATATCAAATCCTTGGGTACCATCGATATAGACCAGTGAAATTTTTACATTAGAGACAACAAAAGCTGCTCCATTAAAACACAAGAAAGACAACACGTTATACAATCTACTGCCGTGGAAATGGAGATCCAGTCGAATGACCGGGTCAGCGCTCTCAGTGTGTACAGAACGTTGAATGTTGACCCGATGCGACCACGCCGACCAGCGCCCTGCAAAGCATACATGAATGTGTGAACTATGTGTACCGACCGTCCGTCCGTAGATCTCCACAGTCATACTCGCGGCTGCATGGCCAGCGCCCTTGGGCCGCTAGACATGCAACCAGATTTCCATGTCCACGACAGTGCAGCCATGTACTTAGTATATGCAATACAGTAGTGGTGCAGTGAACTGCTACTTCCGCAAACCATTATTCATTTGAGGACTGATTTAGTGAATCATCGGAACAAATAATTATCACCCTCCACTCAGGTGAATACTGACAAGCCCTATCCATACAGAAATCTCAATGTGGGCTAATGATAAACCTGTCTGAATCCATTTCAAATCCATTCACCCACCCAACATAAGACAGCTGCCCGCTCCCCATTAACCTCTGGATCACCGATCTGTACCATGATGATGAGATGTTCAATCATTCAATAGCACACCAGGCGTGGTTGGAGCAACACGGAACATCGTGCTAAGGGTACGTCCATACTCACGGGAAGACCCAGTTGGCGGGACAGGAACACACCGTATCACATGCACCCGCCGCCAGCCTCGGAAAAATCAAACTCGCGTCCACACCTGCCGTTTCCGCCAGCAAAGTCGGGCGTGAAATCGTTTGGGGCACTCAGTGCAGTGAAGATAGTGAAGACAGTGAAGTCAGCACTCAGTGCAGTGAAGACAGTGAAGTCAGTGAAGACAGTGAAGACAGTGAAGACAGTGAAGACAGTGAAGACAGTGAAGACAGTGAAGACAGTGAAGTCAGTGAAGACAGTGAAGACAGTGAAGACAGTGAAGACAGCACTCGTGCAGGGAACTAATGTAAAACGAGTCACAAAGTCGAACGAGTCACAAAGTCTAACGTTTTAACGATCACTATTTTTCAGGAATGGGTTTGCTCCCACACTGGAGCTCGCGCTATTCCGCCGACTTGACTTGTAGTAGTAGGTTTTTCATTTTGACCCGACGAGACCATACGACGCTTGCAGATCACAGCACGAACAGTTCACCAGCCACACTCCACGAAAGCAAGTAGTAGTACTCCTGACAAGTCTTGTTTCGTTCCATAGAGATAATAACGGGGAACTCATCAGAGGACAAGCAGTTGTTGAATGAAGGGGTTTAGCTGAATAATGCTATTTTATAGAAAAGATATTGGCGCACTGAGGTGTAAACACTCAACTAACTCACATATGTGACATATCAACACAAAAGGAATAGTGCAGAATGGAGGTGTTCTGAACCCTACCAGACACAACTATCACAAGTGCTAAATCATTCACAATGAGAAGGAGAGGCACACAGGAATAGGTCGCGCTAGTTTACACGTCACAAATGGTACTGAGGTAGTGACAAAGATAGGTGAAAAGTAGACGCCAAGTGAAAGCCGACAAATCATCACGAACGTCTAACGTCACATCTGAAGATTGCTAGCGGCACAAGACAAATACTTCACAAACCTCGATAATTGAAATTCAGCCAGCGGTATAGTGAACGGAAGGCTGCTGGGCGTGACATAGAACCGTGGGCTGCTGAGGCGACGTATCCATCCTGATCTTGACTGCAAGGTTGGCGTCTAACGCTAAAATCCGAGCAGCAGATCAAATCCTTCCTCTGGTGAATGGCAGATTTCCTGGTCCAGGAGAAGTCATAATTCTTTGTGCCATCTTCAATAGGTCCGTCAAATACAGTAGTAGTAGGTTTTTCATTTTGACCCGACGAGACCATACGACGCTTGCAGATCACAGCACGAACAGTTCACCAGCCACACTCCACGAAAGCAAGTAGTAGTAAAAAATAAATAAATAAAATAGCATTATTCAGCTAAACCCCTTCATTCAACAACTGCTTGTCCTCTGATGAGTTCCCCGTTATTATCTCTATGGAACGAGACAAGACTTGTCAGGAGTACTACTACTTGCTTTCGTGGAGTGTGGCTGGTGAACTGTTCGTGCTGTGATCTGCAAGCGTCGTACGGTCTCGTCGGGTCAAAATGAAAAACCTACTACTACTGTATTTGACGGACCTATTGAAGATGGCACAAAGAATGATGACTTCTCCTGGACCAGGAAATCTGCCATTCACCAGAGGAAGGATTTGATCTGCTGCTCGGATTTTAGCGTTAGACGCCAACCTTGCAGTCAAGATCAGGATCGATACGTCGCCTCAGCAGCCCACGGTTCTATGTCACACCCAGCAGCCTTCCGTTCACTATACCGCTGGCTGAATTTCAATTATCGAGGTTTGTGAAGTATTTGTCTTGTGCCGCTAGCAATCTTCAGATGTGACGTTAGACGTTCGTGATGATTTGTCGGCTTTCACTTGGCGTCTACTTTTCACCTATCTTTGTCACTACCTCAGTACCATTTGTGACGTGTAAACTAGCGCGACCTATTCCTGTGTGCCTCTCCTTCTCATTGTGAATGATTTAGCACTTGTGATAGTTGTGTCTGGTAGGGTTCAGAACACCTCCATTCTGCACTATTCCTTTTGTGTTGATATGTCACATATGTGAGTTAGTTGAGTGTTTACACCTCAGTGCGCCAATATCTTTTCTATAAAATAGCATTATTCAGCTAAACCCCTTCATTCAACAACTGCTTGTCCTCTGATGAGTTCCCCGTTATTATCTCTATGGAACGAAACAAGACTTGTCAGGAGTACTACTACTTGCTTTCGTGGAGTGTGGCTGGTGAACTGTTCGTGCTGTGATCTGCAAGCGTCGTATGGTCTCGTCGGGTCAAAATGAAGAACCTACTACCACTGTATTTGACGGACCTATTGAAGATGGCACAAAGAATTACGACTTGACTTGCCACGTGACTGACTCACGACTGCCATCCAGAGCACACGAGAAGTCAACCGAAACTTCGACTCGGCAAACCTATATTTTTTCGTTATTTGACGAAACGCTATCGCGAGATGTTTGTGTAAAGTTGCGCATACAGATGGGTGGCCAGGTAGCCATCATTAATCTTTCTGCACGTTATCATGGCAAAATTAGAAAAACGTTAAAAAAGAACGTTTTGGTTGTTAAACTTTCCGGTTTTACAGTAATACAAAAATACTGTCACATGTACAACTGAAATCGGCACATAAACAAAATTTAATAATACGTCTACAGTATTTTTCCGGTTATAAGTCGACCTTTTATGACTGAAAATAGCAGAAGAAAAGGTGGGGGTCGACTTACAACCGGGATTCGACTTATACCCGGGAATTATTGGTATCTTCCAAAAATAACCTTCACTGAATACACGAGTGCACCATGTGTATGCATTTTTGCCAAGTTTATTTGCCTTTTTCAAGGATTGGGATGTTTCAGAATCCAATGAGGAGTGTTCATGTGATTTGTTCATGTGTTAGTAGCAGGGTGCAGTTAGCAGTGCTTCGTTGGGCAAAAACTTAAAAAACATAATTAAGACCTCCAGATACGGGGGGGGTCGACCTATAACCGGGGTCGACTTATAACCGGTAAAATACGGTAGTGCTAATGCTAGCTAGCTATTCCGTGGATCAAATAAATTGTGTCATTGGCACTGGTGAGAAAGTCAAGTTCTGAAAATGTGTTTGTTCCGAACGTTCCCACGTTCACTTCCTAGTCGATACGTTACATCTTCCGATAGCAGCATTGTCTGCTCCGACAGTCTGCTCGACGCAAACAAACGTCTGCTGGAGCTTAGCGTTGCTTGGACTATCGTGCTGGAGCACAGAGGGCATCATCCGCAAGTTTGCAATCCTCACACGCACAGAAAGAAGCCATGTGATAACAGGACTCCGCCGCGCCTTTTTTTCCGTATCGAGAATGAAGCACTGAGGCAAGCGCTGAGGCATATTGTGAGCGTTGCTGAGAAAGCAAAACTCCCCACACGCAACTGACAAACAAAAGGAAAGTACTGTAGTTCACTGCCGTTGCTTCCAAAAATATATTTCGAAGTACAATCGATCACTACCCACGCACGCCACCGTAGTTCTACACTACGGCTACGACTAGACAGTACCGCTCTGGCGTGAAGCTTCCCAGCCCAAAATTTGAGCTGGGAAGATTCTCACGCCATCGCGTCCGCGGGAAGCTGGTGGGTGGATCACATGACCTAGTTCCGGATTCACGCTACCATGACAACCATCCCATTCCGCCAGCCCTTCCTGTGAGTGTGGACGTACCCTAGGGAGATCTGAGCGGTGTGGCGTGTCAAAGGCTTTAAAAACATACAGTAAAGTCTTGTAGAAAAGCCACACTTGAATAGAAGCCACCCTCGAATAGAAGCCGCAATTTTGGGCCCATCAATTCACACATGAGCCTGGTTTTAGTGTTGACATACATAGAAATACCTGTCTTGTATAGAAGCCTGTCTCATATAGAAGCCTGCAAAATTTCACCAAAAAGTCGTAAAAGCCACGGCTTTTATACACGACTTTACGGTATGCATAATCTGTACAGAGACCATCACTCGGTCTTAGCAATCCTGCTAAGAACCGTAGAGTGAAAGACAAACATTTTTTAGAATGAGAGCCAATCATTACTTACAAGAACATCCCGTTTTGAGACGGGGAAAAAAAGTCTGCAGGTAAAGTTACAAGATTGTTTTTTCCCAGTTGTCTGCAAAATAACGGGAAAGATAAATGTTAGAACTTAGAATCTAAGCTGAGTCCCTTTCCCGATCACACCTTTCTGAGCAATGGATTGTACAATTGAAGACCAAGCCATTCCTGTCAAACTGAACAACACCTGTGTTGACTTGCTCGACGTCAATCATACCGTATGCCCGCATCTCTACAAGCCATGGAGGTATATTCGATTATAAAGCCAGTCTAGTTTCAGTTATAAAGCCATTGGCTTCGTAAATAAAATGACATTTGAAGTATGTTTTGTAAAAATGAAGGAATAAGCACTATTGCTAACAAACTTACAGCCCAGCAGGAAGGGTAAACAAGTGGATTTAGACTGAAATTTCTGTGTGGACTTTGACTTTTATGGCATGGCGTAGTAAGTGAGTCATTTTGCAGCTAAAATAGCTAGGAAAGCAACGGTGTTTCGAATATAAGGCCATGGCTTTAAAGGCACTGACATCCGGTAATAGCTTCTAAGTTGTGACAAACACGCAACATCTTTATACGGCAGACATACGTTAGATTGAAGGACCCTATTATTAGAGAGAATTAAGTTGAAGACACCAATGCAGCTGTACTTATGATTGATTAAAAAGGTGGTAAAGCAACATCCACAAAATGTGTGTCATCTGCATGAATAAAGTATACACAAATGTCAATTGGGCTTGTCTTGTTGATTGCGGTTATCAAATTTTCGTCTCTTCGTCGTTTGTCTAAATAATAATAATAACAATAATTGAACTTGGATAATGAGCCAGTATTAAATGTAAACAGTTTCCTCTGAGGCAAGAATGCGATAATACTCATGAAAAGCACTTCAGGCTCTTTACGAACATCTTGAAAGTTTTTTGGTTTCACAAGTATACTTTCCAGCCTTCTCATCAGGTGAAATACAGGCAAGGGAAAAGGAACAGTGGATTAATTACAGTAAGGAGGTGGTAAAACAGCGCAAAGAAGCTATCTTAGCTATCTTCTTTGCGAAAGCGAAAGGCTCGAACCTGGCGGCGAACCCGGCGGCGACGGGGTTCGAGCCTTTCAACAATGCCCAGATCGTGGGTCGTGAGACATCACTCCCAAGCCGAAAGACAATGGAGGCGATTGAAATCAGGGACAGAAAGCCCGAAATCAATGAGGACGAATGATGGTCTTTAACGGAATAGGACACTTCTGTGTGTGTGTGTGTGTGTGTGTGTGTGTGTGTGTGTGCGTGCATGCGTGCGTGCGTATGCGTTTGTTTTTGAGTTTGTGCATGTGCGGTTGTTTCACTTCCACGTTACACGTTACACGTTTCACTCTTATGGTGCGCTCTGGCTTACGTTACCTTGCACCCCTTAAAGGGGAAGTTAAGGCAAAAATTAAAATTTCACCAGTTGTAGTCTTCGGGGTGCTGAGTCGAATGGTCTTGGTCCGAGAAAGCTGAGACACTCCCTTCCTACTTGAATCCCAATCGAACCCGCGCACATCCACCGAAACTGGGTGACTGCGCCCTACTAGATGGGGATTTGTATGCAAAATGTCACTAAACGCGCCATTTCGTTCTTATAAAAGCACGGATGACCGCGATTGGCCCATATGTTGTAGTCCTTTGGACGCTGAGTCGACTGGTTTCGGTCCGAAAAGGCTGCGATGCAGCGTTCGCCCCTAATTCCCAATCGAACATGGTTGAACAAGCGGTCACGTGCTCCTGCGTACACCAGTCACCTGGTCACCGTGCCTGCAGGGTACAACTTACAGCCTGTTTTGACCTTTTTTTGGGTGCAGTCCTGTCACTCGAGTTGAACCTTGGTGTGAAAGTTGTCGCCTGCTGGCGTGGTGACCAGGTGATTTTGGCACCCAGGAGCACGTGACCGCTTCTTCAACCATGTTCGATTGGGAATAAAGGAGGAACGCTGCATCGCAGCCTTTTCGGACCAAAACCAGTCGACTCAGCGTCCAAAAGACTACAACATATGGGCCAATCGCGGTCATCCGTGCTTTTATAAGAACGAAATGGCGCTTTTAGTGACATTTTGCATACAAATCCCCATCTCGTAGGGCGCAGTCACCCAGTTTCGGTGGAAGTGCGCGAGTTCGATTGGGATTCAAGTAGGAAGGGAGCGGCTCAGCTTCCTCGGACCACGACCATTCGACTCAGCGCCCCGAAGACTACAACTGGTGAAATTTTAATTTTTGCCTTAACTTCCCCTTTAACACACTTCTCTCACATTTCTCTCACACTTCTCTCACGCTTCTCTCTCACTTTGTGTGATTATCACCAGGTAACCAGTGTGCCCCTCTTGTTGTCCTCGCCATTCATTTATTATAGAGCTAATGTATGACGCCTCGTGCTCTCCTCTCCTCACTTCTGTAGTGCTAATGTCTCAATGCTCCACTATTATAGTTTGCTACAGAGCCAGTTTCATTTCATTATTATTTTACTCCCTGATGAAGCCCCAAGGGCGAAAATTTGGAGATTTCATTTCTTTTGAATAAAATTTGGAGCGTCAACGACCTTCGACTTTGTATAGTGGTGGTGACTGATCATAATACAATTTGGAGTACATCTTGTTTATTGGTGTATACACCCGTTTTGAATCGGAATATTAGACTTTTTCTTGGCTAAGGTCCTTCAGTAGATGTGTTTCAACAAATTTCTAACCAAAAAGGAATTTTGAGAATTTTGACCCTAAGGGCTGTTTTCGCTGGGTGAGGCCCATGTCAGGAAAAAATTGGAGGTGTATCCAATTTCGTAAGAAAAGGTGTCAGCACCGACGCAATCCACACAGTCAAGTAAGCCAATTTTGTAACCGAGCGTTTTCGTTCCCTTCTCATCATAGGTGAGTACGGGGAATAATGGAAAAAAATGTCAAAATACAGTCGAATGTCACTTATCCGACCACTTCGGGAAACAGGCATGTTGTATAACTGAATATGTTGGATAACTGATATCATTAATGATTTTATGTGCATATATGGCTGGATTTCACTGATTTATGTACACAATACCCAAATTATATTCATGCATATTCATGAATTGCTCCATGTACACATACATGTTAGCATACTTGACCACATCTACTTCAAGTAAATGCATATTACACCGTATAATATACAAAAAAAAATTTTTTAAAGAATTTTAGGCCGATTCCACATTACGCCGAAAGTGGCTTTGCCTTGAAGGCATAAAGTGGCATATAAAGTGAAGCTGCATTCCCACATACAAGTGTCGATCACGGGACTTTGCATTGAAGGTTAGACTGTGAGGCTTCCCTGTGCTTGATCTAGATGACATGTACATGTAAGAGCCTCTCCACCACCGCCGTTACTACATTGTAGCCGCCGTTGCTACATTGTAGCAACGGCGGTGGTGGAGAGGCTCTTTGTTGGTCCAAATCCTCGAATATCACCCATTTCGCGTGCCAAATCTTGAAATTTGACCACGCTGTGTAGGCGCTAGGCGGATTCCAGATCATAGGTCGAATATTCTTCAACCTCGCCAACAGGCATTCCGGTGGCAGTTTTCTTTGTGTATGTCTCGTACAGTCATTTCGCCTTCGTTTTCATGTTGTCGATTTTGGAATGGACGATCGACGCAGTATAGATTGCCTCCTCCCGGAGCTGTTCAGCAAACAAATTCAGCTTGATGGCGATCTCCTCCGCGTAACTCCTGCGAACTGTACCGCCCGGAGGTCGCCTCAAATGTCCCTTCCAAAGCTCGATCAGCTTGCCCTCAAGCTCCTGGCTAAACATGACCCTAGGCATTGTTGACAGCTCACAAGTGAAAGATACGACAGGAAACAAATTCGGAAAAAATCGAAAGGCTGAAGAAAAGTCAGAGAAATGTCCTGAAAAGGTAAAAAGTTGCCTTGAAAGAGGGTGCTGGTGTTGCTTTGTAGACAACAAGCACTTTTCACTTTCGTGCGTTTCTCAAAGTGATCTCCATGGCAACTTGCCTGAAAAGTGCCTGAAAAATGGCATTTTAGACAGGATTTGGTGTAGTGTGGAATCGGCCTTACTGTTGAGAGTCATAAAATTACCACTCCCGGGCTTGTCGGATAACCGACGTGCTCGGATAACTGGCGACCGGATAAGTGACATTCGACTGTACGGCAAATTAAAGAGCTTCAGCAAAAGCATAGATCGAGAACCTCACGCTATACGTGTGGGAAAAAATAAAATTCAGCAGAGCTTGTCAAAAACAGGGTGAAGGTGAAGAAATGACGAAAACATAATGAAAACATCAGTGAGGAAAAGCATTCCTGACACTTTCACGAGGATTAGCGCCAAAGGAGGTGACGAAAAAGAGGCGACATTCTAACAATCAGCAATCAGCTATCAAGAGTCATCTGTCGGTTAGTGATAGTTGTCGTGAGTTGTATAAAGATGATTTTTTCTCAGTTTTGGCCCGTGGCAGATCTGTATTACATTTGTCTGTTTTGGAAGCGTTATATATTTGTAAGTTGTCCCCTGAACTAACTGTTATGTTTATTAAGGCGATAAAATAAATAAAATAAAAAAAGTATAAGCGAAGCAGACATTACAAAATAATGAATGAGAATACATGTATGTTAAAATTGATGCTCCTAATCGATTTTCTTGAGACTATCATCAGGGACAAATCGTCTCACAATAGAAGCTATGCGGAGAAACAAACTACTCGAAGTACTTATACGTATACGTGTATAGGATAGTGGGAAGTATACAAGGTGAGGTGTGAAAAAAAAACTAAAGTGGGAGAGAAGACGAAAGAAAGAAGAAGAAAAGATGTGAGAGTGTTCCAACGATGTGAGCTACTGCAAAAGGTGAGTGAAATGAAGGTGTGGAAGCAGGTGAATGTGATAGAGTGAGGAAGTGTGAGGTGTAGGTGTATGCGAATGAATACGTGTGTGAATGCTAGGTGAAGAGTCTCAGTTTTGTGACATTTTCTTTCTGAATGCATAGATTAGGATTGTGTTTACGGCCGAAAACAGCTTCTAATACCTTAAGTTCACGAAAACTACGAGCACGGCACAAAACAGTGAAGCATGAATCGTCATACACTGAGCGGCATTGGCTACTAGACAAGAGGTGTTTCTTACTTGCTGACCCTTTTGTTGTGCTCTCACCTTCAGTCCGGTCATCTTCATCTAGCTTGTCCAACTCACTTTCTTCATCACTGCTCATATCTTCATCACTGCTCACATCTTCCTCATCCTCTTCTTCTTCTTCCATATCGTCCTCTGCACACGACGACAATCCTACGCTACTGCTCGCTGCAAGTTCATGTCCGGTTGTAGATGCCATTATCACCGCACGAGTCATGCTTCTTGTTACTGGTCTCCGTACCTGTGCCTGGCCATTTCCTGCAGTCACACGTACCTGTGTACTTGTAGTAGGTTCAACCGGTACTGGAATAGTGCGGTTCTGAGATAGTTGTGCAACAGGCAACTGTTTGCGGGGACGGCCTCGTCCAGGTCGCTGGGCTCTGGCTGCATCTGACAATAGGTACAATGGTACATGTTGTTTGACGCGTGGGTTCAGGTGCTGAAGGGTTCTTCCTACATATCGGCTATCACAATGCCGACATTCAAAATAATAGATTGCATGGCTAATTAGTTGGGTAGGAAGAACATCCTTCTTCACCGTGAACGCACAGGCCGAAGTAAAGACTGTTGTCAATGCTGTGGCAAAATAAGTTTGTCTGACCACAGTCCTCATGGCGCGGGCCACATCCAGCGAAATTTGACTTTTCCATGGAAGTCGTAAAAACACACGACATGGGTCAGGTCCAAAGTCCGGCTCGGCAGCCTGAACATCAGGTTCGCTAAACAGCTTACTGAGGAGCTGAACAGGATATCCATTCTGAACGAATATCTTTTTCAGGAAACAAAGCTCTTGCTGAAGCGTATCAGGCGAGCAAATCTGCCTAGCGAGCATGATCAAATTTCGTATGAGATTAGTTTTGTATAAAGTCGAACAATAGGAATCTTCGACAATGTATTGCCCAGTGAACGTTGGTTTTCGATATACTGAAGTTGAAACACCCATCTCCGTTTTCTCGACTAGCACATCGAGAAAAGACAAACGGTTTGACTGCTCATGTTCACATGTAAATTTCAAAGCGGGATGTAGGTTGTTGAGCATACCAAGAAACTCATTACATTGTTCCAGATTACGGAAATGCGTGCACGAATCATCCACGAATCTAACATAATTATAAGCTAGGCCACATCGCACTTGGTATCTTCGATTCATAAAACCAGACAAACACATTGGCAAGAACTGGACCTAATGGTGAACCCATGGCCACACCGTCAATTTGACGGTACATGGTGTCATCAAAAGAAAATTCAACATCCGTTGTCACCATCTGCATTAGTCTGCGGTACGCAGTTTCGGACATCCAGGGAGAATCTAGCATTCACACACGTATTCATTCGCATACACCTACACCTCACAGTTCCTCACTCTATCACATTCACCTGCTTCCACACCTTCATTTCACTCACCTTTTGCAGTAGCTCACATCGTTGGAACACTCTCACATCTTTTCTTCTTCTTTCTTTCGTCTTCTCTCCCACTTTAGTTTTTTTCACACCTCACCTTGTATACTTCCCACTATCCTATACACGTATACGTATAAGTACTTCGAGTAGTTTGTTTCTCCGCATAGCTTATATTGTGAGACGATTTTTCCCTGATGATAGTCTCAAGAAAATCGATTAGGAACATCAATTTCAACATACATGTATTCCCATTGATTATTTCGTAATGTCCGTTTCGCTTATACTATTTATCGCCGTAATAAAGTTATTGTCTCCTCGTCGCCTATTCATTAACTGTTATGTGTTCAGAAGGAAAATATTTTGTCACTTCAGTTGTTTGGCGCTAATCCTGGTGAAAGTGTCAGGAATGCTTCTCCTCGCTGATGTTTTCATTATGTTTTAGTCATTTCTTCACCTTCACCCTGTTGTTTTTGACAATTAAGTTCTGCTGGATTTTTTCCCCGCACGTATAGCGTGAGGTTCTCCATCTACATGTGAGCCCGAGCGCGCTAAAACATGACCACAGCTTTTTTTGAAAAAGTCGAGATAATCGCGATTTGAATTCCGCGGCAAAAAATACGAAGTGCAGTGCAACGCGAGTTGCTGTTGTTGTTCTCCTCGGTCGACTGGACTGTTCCGGATGCAATTTTCTGTTGCAAGTAAGTTTATTTGTTAGAGTTTGTATTCCACGTTGCGCTGAGTCGCCTAAAACTGATCGTCCTCAATGTATCGACAGAAGAGCGTAGTAGTAGTAATGTACTGCGGAGCGGAAGAAGACGACATCATCGCACTCCATGCGCAGGATAAAATATTTTGGGGATTCGAGTCGGAAACAGAAGGAAGACGATGATGGATACAGCGACGAGTCATTTGAGGGCGACACTTTCATCGAGCGTAAAAAGAATTGATGCTGGTAGTCCCACGATCTGCTGTGACGAGGAATTCTACTCTGATGACAACCTGGCAAGCGATTGGCATCGACACTGACTTGGGAGGTGAGTCGGCCGATGATTTGGCCAGAATGGACATCGCTGCACATATCCGGGACAATGCCAGTATTGGTTGCAAGTGCAAAAACAATCACTGGACTCTGCTGCTCCCTCAACTTGCTCAAGTCGATAATTTAAGTACCCTTATGCGGAACATCGCTAGCATGAGCAGTATGCAGCGAAAGCAGTACTCTCTGGCGAGCGGAGAAAACCGTGTGCAGATGGGCTTTAGTGTGGGGAATATGAGTGCGACGTCTAGTATGTTGACGAACAATGTGTGCAGCAGTGTATACTGTATATCTGAAAGTACAGGTGGAGTGTGATGGAGAGGACATGGAGTGCCAACTTCTTCGGCCATCTCACAGATGTTGACCGTGTTTTCGCTGGCGGTTCTCCAGTGGTGCTCCAAACAGGAGGTATTTCGGACACCCAGCTCAGCTGCCTATAGACAATTTGGATGTGGCTGAGTACCTGTCAGCTCATGCTATAAGACCCTGGACAGAGGAACTGACCCGGAAAGGATGAACCAAGGGGCATATCAATTGTGTGCAAAAATGACAATCCCATTGCTGTACATAGAATTTCACCATTTCAACAGTGCTGCATATAATACCATTGTAGCAACACTTAGACATTTCGGATCAATCCAAAACTTTCAGACAGTGAACATTAGGTGTGTTGGATCATTTTTTAGCAAAAAACTGAAAATCGAATTTCTGGTCTGTGGTCATATTTTGGCGTGCTCTGGCTCATGTATGGTTTTCTAGTAGCTCTGGAAGTTGCTGTATTTTTGATATTTTCCACTATTCCCTGTATTTACCCATGATGAGAAGGGAACCCTTTTGAAGTGGCATTTAGTTTCTCCGGTTGGGCGGGGAAGGGGGGGGGGGGCAAACGGGCCTCCTATTATTTCTGTATGTTGTGACGCCTGATGCCAGGCAGTCGTGTGAGCCCTCGGCGGGCAATTGGCTGGCCTTGGTGGCCGTTTGTGTGCCCTCGGCAGGCAAGATGATATCGGCCCACAGTGGGCAGTTTGCTGGCCTCGGTGGCAATTTGCGCACCCTCGGTGGGTAGTATGCTAGTTTAGCCCCCGGCGGGCAGCTGCGGGCCGCGGTGGCCATTTGTGCGCCCTTGGCGGGCGAATGCTAGTTTCAGGCATGCGTCTTTACTCAATCAATTTTTATCAAAGAGCTTATTGGACTCAGATAGAGAGCCAAGGTTTAATTTGTACAAAGAGAAAGACCAAGGAACTACAAGGTGTAGAACGTCAGTACCGTCGGTCAGTGTCGTGCAAGGTTATCACATGAGCTGATTGTTTAGTAACTGGTGGTGTTAGTGGACAGTATAGCGTAACTTGTAGTTCCTTGGTCGTTCTCTTTGTATAAAGAGCATATTCTTGAATATTTGAATTGTTCAAAAGAAATCATGGCAACCCCCAACCCAATGTGTCTATTGTATGCTTGTGCACGCCATAGTGAGCGGTACGTTGTGCGGGTGTCTGCGTGTCAGAGTATGGGTACACCAGTGGCGTGTGCGTGCACGTGTGCGCTTGTGTCTGTCTGTGTGGGTGCACGAGTGCCCAAGGTGGGCGTGCGGGTGCACTTGGAGGTGCTTGCATGTTGACGGGTGCAGGGGCTAACTTTATTTATTTTTTACATGAAGGAAACAAGTGAGGTGGGGGGGGGGGGAGGACTGCTTATTTTTTTATTCTTTTATTTTTACAACTGCCAGGGAATTGTCCCGGGGCGACAAGGGTGCCTGGATCGAATCCTGCCCGAGAATGCCTGGATCGAATCCTGCCCGAGAATGCCTGGATCGAATCCTGCCCAAGAATGCCTGGATCGAATCCTGCCCAAGAATGCCTGGATCGAATCCTGCCCGAGAATGCCTGGATCGAATCCTGCCCGGGAACCTTTCTTTGAAACACTTACACAGACATGAGTTTAGAATTGTTGCGCAACAAGCCGGCAGGTAGTGATCCGATGCGGTTATTGCGCAACCTCCTGTATTAGAGGAAATAAAACCAGACGGTTACCCCACGCATCCATGCACGCACATACACAACACGCAACGGGGAACACAGAGGAGGATTGGAAAACTCCCATATAAATGAAAACAATTTGTTTTACATACCGGGTAAATATTCACAAAAATAGTTTTAAAATATTCACTGCTATGACTTAAGTATGAGTAGACGCATGTGCTCAAAGTACGACCAATTTTACAGTATGTGTTTGCCGAGCTGAAACTCACACTCTGAATGATCACTTGCCAGAATCCTGCTCGTGGATGGAAGGCATCTTATCCAAGTTTGTTTTGAGGCCAGGCTCGAATGAAGCAGGCCATCTTTCGATCCAATCTGTTTCTCTGGAATTCGCTGATTTTTCATATCAAATTTTGGTGTCGCAAAGGGTGCTCTAAATCTGTACAGCTCAGAGGTGACTCGAAATACACACATATTTCTGCTAATTGCTAACTTGCTATCCCTTGGTTACGACGAAAGTACCGAGGCGATATGCTTGGAATGTGCCTCCACCAGTATTCCTTGCAAAAACATAGTTTGTTGCCGAAAGTCAAGCTGTTTTTAGTCGGCTCAGAGAAGAAGCAGCTGTGCTGTGAAAATCGTGGGAAAACAGTGGTAGAGATGCTAGGAGTGTCAACCGTTCTGCAAGGATTAGTGAGTCTCTGTAAATTCTTCTCCTGTGGCCATTCTCAGCTCTTAGCTGGCTCTTGATGATCGAGTGAAGGTCTGTTTGACGCTGTGTCTGCTCGAAATCGGTCGTGATGTAGCCCAATGTGTATCGCGTATGGACAATCGAAACCCCACTCGCGTGGTATGGGAGCTCTGCTTATCGTAGACCCCTGAAAATTGGTAAGCCAGGACAACATACCACAGTGTCCCCTCGATAAAAATATTTGAGTCGAATACAAAAAACAGAACATGAAATTACGGGTGTACGGACTTAGGATGCCTGTCCGGACTTTGAGCACCTGGGTCTATTGGGATTGCAAAGCGGTTGCCTATTAAGCTGGTTGGAGCCATGGACTGTATGCATGGGCAGGGCCGCTGGAACTGGTCTGGCTGGACTGGCGATGGCTGGACCACTTTCTCAGCTGGATGGTCCATATGATCAAGAGTACATAACCCCCCCAGAGTGTGCAACGCCCATCCAGCTCTGTGTAGGGTCTTGGTCGAGCGGAATCGGATCTTCTGATGTCATGCGTACACTTCACACCAGCGCAAGGCCGGTCTCGAGGCAGGGCACCATTGTTTTTGATCCAAGAGTACCCGCGACTCCCCGGGTTCCCCTCAGATGTGTACGGTATTATGACGCAAAGATCCGATTCCGCTCAAACAAGACCCTATGCAGAGCTGGATCAGGCGTTGCACACTCTGGGGGGTTATGTACTCTTGATATGATTCATGCAAAGCCGGTGAAAAGTTTTCTCAGAGGTACATGACTGTACTGTCGACATGTCCTGTGCTTCAAAGTAGCTCAGGACTCCATGACAGGGATTGTTGTGCAGAACGCTGCACGACCTCCTGAGCTCACCATCTACCTAAGTAGCTTCAGTCACTCCTATCGAAAATGCATGCACTAGCCAACATTGGAAACGAGCAAAAATATCGCACAAGACAGAAGAGACTCGATCGAAAGAGACAAGATCGGGAAAGCCGAAAAAATCGTTCGTTCGATAAGCCGGGTGAGCCCACGCAGAGTGTGCGCACGCGTACACTCTGCATGCATATACATGACACTGGGCCACGCCATGCTAGCGACTGAGGCCCTGTGATCGTGAAGGAGTCAATAAAACACAGAGAAGTCGACACGTGACCATATTTCCTAGAGTCTTCATCGATCGGTTTTTTTTTTACCTATTCCGTACAGTGTTCAATCTCTTGGATGGTACCATCACTGGTACTCTGTGACTTATGGATATAAAAAAGTTGTGTTTGTGTTCTTTGACTATCATTTTCTGCATTTTTCCAGAGCCTCGCGAGATGCCCAAATTCCCTCTATTTCACGTAAATTCTCAAAATGTCTCCTGCGGACGTCCTCCGAACCCCTCGAAGGTCGGTCGAAACACTCACGAACTCTTTCCTCCGGCCCTGACGGGGTTGGTTGGTTGGTTGGTTGGATTTATTTAAAGTCGTACAACAAACAGGCATATGTGCCTCCTTATATGAAGACGACTTCTGGCAGTAAAACATTTTAAAGAAAAGAGAAAGGAAAAAAAAGAAAAAAAAAAGAAGAAGAAGAAGAAGAAGAGAAGATCAAGAATGCATCCTGAGCATACAGCTAGCCGGAGACTGAGCACAGCTAGCCTAAGCATGCATCAAAGCATCAGGATTACTACATACTACTAGTACTATTCTCAAGATAGTGGAGGGGGGTTGCTGTCATGCTACAGTAAGACAATACGCGTGCAACACACCCTTGAACTGGAGGGGGGACGTGATGTTTCTCGCATCAGGTGGAAGACTGTCACCATAGGGCCTGACGGGGGCACCGTAGGGCAGGTGGGTCTGCTCTAGAATCTTTCTGAAATTCTCATTTTGAAGCGATACAATTATATACCGTACGTTCGGGCCTGATTGGAATTTTTTATTTTCATTGCTATCAGGTTCGGCCTCATTTCCTCTGTGCTGCGCTGATGAGTTCACAAAGAACGAAACAGCATGCTGTCCGCAGATTGAGTACCGTGAAATATATATAATTATATATTTATCCACAGTCCACAGCCCAAGTCCACAGACTTGAGTATAATTATATGTATTTCACGGTTCGCGTGAGACTTGGCCGAAGGCCCAGTTTTCCGCATCCGCAGGAACGCCACCACCCTCTTGTATCAAGGCACATATGCAGCTCCTAAGCGGTGGGAGGTGAGTAGATCAGACCCACCACAAAGTGGTCAAAGACCGAAAATCCCATTCACTGCAAGCGAAGCGAAGCGAGTATGAAAACAGTTGAACCCTTTCAGGGCCACATTGTATTCACAGTGGCGGGGCACTGTGATGCTGTGCATCAGCACAATCGTGGAGATCGCAACAAACAAATTAGAGAATTGCCTGGAAAGTGACATTCGAGTTCATTGCTGTGATAACACCTCAATAGTGAGGTTCTGCTGTACGTGAAACGTAGAGAAATCACGTAGCGAACAGGCGTCCGGGTAAGAGTGTACGGCTTCGCGTGTTTTGGGTCCAGATTTCTACGCGTAGATGAGGTTCTCTACGTTGTGGCCCATGCAAAAGAAATGCGTACGTATCTGCTGGGTATCATTCAAATGCAGGCAGAAAAATGCCAGATATGGAAGGGGAATTCCCAGTACACATTCCACGTGACTTCTTTACGTGAACGTAGAGCAGAACGGGATTTCTTCACGTTACGGGAATGCGAAGAGAGTTCCTGGGGTTCTTCACGCCTCGTTCCAGTAACCAAGAGTACCTACCCCCCCGAGTGTGCGACACGACTATGGATGCTGTCCCGGC
Source organism: Sycon ciliatum (assembly GCF_964019385.1). Lineage (NCBI taxonomy): Eukaryota > Metazoa > Porifera > Calcarea > Leucosolenida > Sycettidae > Sycon > Sycon ciliatum. The sequence continues at coordinate 28,890,267 of NC_088652.1, read as the reverse complement.
AGAATTTCAAGTTGACATCATTTCTATGATGCAAACTGCGCACTGTACACGGATTATCAGACGAATCCGGAACCTGTGGTGGACCAAAGCCCATCTGATCGTATACAAATTATTGCAAAGAAAAATGTGTGATGCGTTGACACCCGTACACATGTTGTAAATCACAGGTGCAAGGAGCATTGCATCATAAATAATGACATCAACTGGAAATCCTGTCCGGACAGCAGGGTATGTGGGAGTTGCACACTCTGGGGGGTTATGTACTCTTGATGTAACGTAGAGCAGATCATCACCACAACCCCCTCATGTGAACATACCGTACTATTTAGCAAAACGAGTTCAATAGTATTGCAGAGCGAATGGGAAAGACCGGGTCAGTGCTAAACTAACACAGCACAACCTGTGACTAACGACCACCCCTTGGGGCCAGAGAAAGCGGTCTTCAGTGGCAGGTGGTCCTTAGTTAGATGTTTGCACTGCACAACCACATACTATGGAATGTGACACCGTCCGTGCCTGGCGAAGTTGTCTGTAGTACCAGGCTGATCGCTAGTCACGGTGGTCTTTAGTTACAGGTTTTACTGTAAATCCTATGTTACTCAACTGCAGGAGGTCTTACCACTGCTACTTACAAATATAGAATTTGATGATTATTGCTTAGCAAGCCAGCAGGTAGCGATGTCAGGAGATTGTCATTCAAATCCCTGTGCAAGAGGAAGCAAGCAAGGGCATTCAAAATTTCGATGAGAGTTGAAAGTGTGACGAGTCTAAAGTGTGCATGTGTGGCCGCAGTGCTCCGCGAACATTGGCCATATCCTAAACTGGCTGGCTGTGAGAGATGACAAAATAAGTTAGTGACGAGAATATTGGGCGTTGGTGTACAGTGTGTTACATGTCCTAACAGATCCATGCTGTGCTGTATAGAAGTGATGTTCCAGCTTATTACTCACAGCGTTGTCAATCCAATCTGGCTATCAAAGAGCCCAGCCGGGATGGCGGTAAGCTGTGCATGTTGCATAGTTCTGCATTCACAACAAGCACATGAAAACACATGAAAACACATGAAAACACATGAAAACACATGAAAACACATGAAAACACATGAAAACACATGAAAACACAGGAAAACACAGGAAAACACAGGAAAACACAGGAAAAGGAAAACACAGGAAAACACAGGAAAACACAGGAAAACACAGGAAAACACAGGAAAACACAGGAAGACACAGGAAAACACAGGAAGACACAGGAAAACACAGGAAAACACAGGAAAACACAGGAAAACACAGGAAAACACAGGAAAACACAGGAAAACACAGGAAAACACAGGAAAACACAGGAAAACACAGGAAAACACAGGAAAACACAGGAAAACACAGGAAAACACAGGAAAACACAGGAAAACACAGGAAAACACAGGAAAACACAGGAAAACACAGGAAAACACAGGAAAACACAGGAAAACACAGGAAAACACAGGAAAACACAGGAAAACACAGGAAAACACAGGAAAACACAGGAAAACACAGGAAAACACAGGAAAACACAGGAAAACACAGGAAAACACAGGAAAACACAGGAAAACACAGGAAAACACAGGAAAACACATGAAAACACATGAAAACACATGAAAACACATGAAAACACATGAAAACACATGAAAACACATGAAAACACATGAAAACACATGAAAACACATGAAAACACATGAAAACACATGAAAACACATGAAAACACATGAAAACACATGAAAACACATGAAAACACATGAAAACACATGAAAACACATGAAAACACATGAAAACACATGAAAACACATGAAAACACATGAAAACACATGAAAACACATGAAAACACATGAAAACACATGAAAACACATGAAAACACATGAAAACACATGAAAACACATGAAAACACATGAAAACACATGAAAACACATGAAAACACATGAAAACACATGAAAACACATGAAAACACATGAAAACACATGAAAACACATGAAAACACATGAAAACACATGAAAACACATGAAAACACATGAAAACACATGAAAACACATGAAAACACATGAAAACACATGAAAACACATGAAAACACATGAAAACACATGAAAACACATGAAAACACATGAAAACACATGAAAACACATGAAAACACATGAAAACACATGAAAACACATGAAAACACATGAAAACACATGAAAACACATGAAAACACATGAAAACACATGAAAACACATGAAAACACATGAAAACACATGAAAACACATGAAAACACATGAAAACACATGAAAACACATGAAAACACATGAAAACACATGAAAACACATGAAAACACATGAAAACACATGAAAACACATGAAAACACATGAAAACACAGGAAAACACATGAAAACACATGAAAACACATGAAAACACATGAAAACACATGAAAACACATGAAAACACATGAAAACACATGAAAACACATGAAAACACATGAAAACACATGAAAACACATGAAAACACATGAAAACACATGAAAACACAGGAAAACACATGAAAACACATGAAAACACATGAAAACACATGAAAACACATGACAACACAGGAAAACACATGAAAACACAGGAAAACACAAACTACTGTCAGGCTACATGCACAGACTGTCCACGACCTGAAAAAAGGTTCAGTTGTGGACATTGAAATGCATTCAGCCTCAGATCGAAGACCATCTATCACCGCAACAAAGTGCATTTGAAGGGCTCCAATTCAAAACGCGATAGAACTTAAAAGTCATTGATGCTGCAGTGCAGACCGAAAAAGAACAAATGAAAAATGCACTTCCTGAAATTTCCACAGAGTGGATTTATCTCGTTTTGAATTGGAGCCCTTCATATAGAAAGCAGCGAAGAATAAGGAAGGGGACACAACTGTTGATCTGGTAATCACACTCCTAAAACCACTGCCACCTAGCCGCTTATTTACATAATATTTAAAAAAATTCCCGTTGTCAGAACAAACAAAGCAGGCTCAAACACTACCTTAATCCAGCATTCGATGCATTGCCGATTTCGAAGATCAGATATGGCATGCCGGATTGCGCATCCTACATTGGCACTTTTGTGTGCAGCAGTGCATGTGGCAGATCAACACCGTATTTCATCGTATGCGTTGAAATTTGACAGGACACAACGGTACTTCACGGTAACTATAATAGAGACACGAGTCTATGAACAAGGGTATGCAACTGCTCTATATCCTTGCTGATGATCAAAGGTGCAGCACACTGCCTTCACTACATCATGCTGCGGGGTGCTTTCCGTCTGATTCATGCGGAACTAAAGTTCATGCACTTGAAAAGTAGAGCTCCCTTGTGTTCACGGACAAGTTATTAAAAAAATCTGTATCTGTATGTATCTGTAGGTCCGAGAGATCGCAAGAGAGATCGCAAGAGATCATGAGAGATTGCGACTTTTCGTGCAAGAATGCAGAGCGTGGTGCAGACAAGTTACGAAATACAGGTAGCACATTCTTGGTTATGGAGCTCTGGGTAACAGCACAGAGCAGATATGCCCTTCCAGCGTTCTTTTTTTTCTTCTCCAAAATGCCCGCTGGCTGGCTGTAGGTAGCAATGGCCCAAACTTTCTACTGTTCAATGGAAACGCTTCATTCCACGTAGAGTAGCGATGTCATAGAGCACTGTGTTAAATTAGTACCACCCCGCATCATTCTATCTTTTATTTATATTTTTCTCCTCAGCTTCTTCTTCATAAGCTGTTAACGGAGACTCCCTTGATTTAGGCTAAGGCCTGTGGAGAATCCATAAATACAAATACAAACAGAGTAGTAGAGCCCCATGATTTGGTTATGGCTCGATGTAAGCATACCTGCTGCTTGCCCTTGATAGAGAATAGACTTACATTTGGCCGACTAACGTGTAGTTTCGAAACGTGTCCTTGTGCAAAGAACTGCTGAGGTTGTTGTAGACGCTTCCCCTAGTAATGTATCTGCACACATGCGAACACGAAAATTGCAGGGAGGGTATAGTTATGGTCATTTGAATCAAAGAGAAGGTTAGCTGCGTATGTGTGTATGTTTGCGCACGTGTGTGTGTGTGTGTGTGTGTGTGTGTGTGTGTGTGTGTTTTCTGAGGAACTAGCCAGTCATTTCGGTATGCTGTTGTAGCGACCTGACTCACTGAGTATTACGTCACTATCACATAAGCATGCGCAAGAAAAGAAAATATTCTCTTTGGTGTCAACTTCTTTGTTGTCCGGTTGGCCAAAGTAGCCGTCGTCTAGGGCCCGACGTAAAATCCTATATTGGTGACCCACGACGCTGTGCTCTTCGAAGTTTTTCATCATGGCATCTCTGAGCTCTGGCCGCAGTTTGCAGTTTCCTGCTCGCCCCGCTCTCGGAATCCCGTCAATCGCCGGCTGTTGACGTAAAACTTGAGCCTCACCACCACTGGATCCGCCTCGCGCTCGGAGCTGCTGTGGCCCCTGCCACCCTCCCGCCTGGATACCCCACTATCCTGCAACGGCACATCGTCCAGTCGTCTTCGTCCAGTTGTCTTCGTCCTGGCCTCAAGCTGGAAATTGGCCACCTCCACCATCCGTACCACCTCAACTGTGCACGCACGCAGGCACACGCCCGGCACAGGACCTCCATCCGTCCTTCCCTCACTCGGCACGCCTCGCCCCCGTGCAGCGCTCCTGCTGGTACCCCGAAAGTCTGCAACATGCAGCCGCCTCTGACATGATAACACTCCTCTGTCACGCGTACATTCCTCTTTCCTCTATTTCCGCCTCTGACACGATAATACTCCTCTGTCACGTGTACATTTCCTCTTTTCTTTCTTTCTGCCTCTGACATGCTCTCCACCTCTATCAAGTTAACACACCTCTGACACGTTAACCCGCCTCTGTCATGCATCTCCCTTTTTTCCGCTTTCTGCATTTTGACTTTTGTTTCGGCTTTTGTTGCCACGTCACAAACAAATTTCATACACGCAGCGCTCTCACTTGTACATATTGTATCATATGTTTTCTCTTTCCGCCTTGTACATGCTGCGCTTCCTTTCTCTTCTCTCTCCTTTTCTTCTTTATCGTGAGTTGCTCCTCCCGACCTCACCACTGGCGGGGTGTACTGTAGCGACCTCACCACTGGCGGGGGAGTACTGTAGCGACCTCACCACTGGCGGGGGAGTACTGTAGCGACCTGACCACTGGCGGGGGAGTACTGTAGCGACCTGACCACTGGCGGGGGAGTACTGTAGCGACCTGACCACTGGCGGGGGAGTACTGTAGCGACCTGACCACTGGCGGGGGAGTACTGTAGCGACCTGACCACTGGCGGGGGAGTACTGTAGCGACCTCACCACTGGCGGGGGAGTACTGTAGCGACCTGACCACTGGCGGGGGAGTACTGTAGCGACCTCACCACTGGCGGGGGAGTACTGTAGCGACCTGACCACTGGCGGGGGAGTACTGTAGCGACCTGACCACTGGCGGGGGAGTACTGTAGCGACCTGACCACTTGCGGGGGAGTACTGTAGCGACCTGACCACTGGCGGGGGAGTACTGTAGCGACCTGACCACTGGCGGGGGAGTACTGTAGCGACCTGACCACTGGCGGGGGAGTACTGTAGCGACCTCACCACTGGCGGGGGAGTACTGTAGCGACCTGACCACTGGCGGGGGAGTACTGTAGCGACCTGACCACTGGCGGGGGAGTACTGTAGCGACCTGACCACTGGCGGGGGAGTACTGTAGCGACCTGACCACTGGCGGGGGAGTACTGTAGCGACCTGACCACTTGCGGGGGAGTACTGTGGCGACCTGACCACTGGCGGGGGAGTACTGTAGCGACCTGACCACTGGAGGGGGAGTACTGTAGCGACCTGACCACTGGCGGTGGAGTACTGTAGCGACCTGACCACTGGCGGGGGAGTACTGTAGCGACCTGACCACTGGCGGGGGAGTACTGTAGCGACCTGACCACTGGCGGGGGAGTACTGTAGCGACCTGACCACTGGCGGGGGAGTACTGTAGCGACCTCACCACTGGCGGGGGAGTACTGTAGCGACCTGACCACTGGCGGGGGAGTACTGTAGCGACCTCACCACTGGCGGGGGAGTACTGTAGCGACCTGACCACTGGCGGAGAGTACTGTAGCGACCTGACTCACTGAGTATTATTGCATCACTATCACATAAGCATGCGCAAGAAAAGAAAACATTCTCTTTGGCCTCAACTTCTTTGTTGTCCGATTGGCCAAAGTAGCCGTCGTTTAGGTCCCGACGTAAAACCCTGAACCGTCATCAATGGCGGAGATCGTACGCTGTCACCGTTTACGCTGGCTTGGCCACCTTGGGCGAATGGAGGATTCCCGTCTCCCCAAGCGCATTCTGTTTGCTGAGGGACTCAACACAAGGCCTAGACATAGTTCTAAGAAACGTTGGAGGGACATCGCCGCTGCTGATCTGAGTGCTCGGTGCGTGACAGGTGGCTGGTGCGACTTGACGCAGGACAGACGAGACTGGCGCCTCATGTGCAATCTTCCCCGGCCGGCTGTGCCAACGCCTAGAGTGTTCATATGCGGCTGTGGCAGGGACTTCCAGCGGCCCAACGATCTAACTCGCCACAGGAAATACTGCAACTCCTGATGCTATCATTGCACGGAGCAGTGGGCATCCAAAGGTCCAAAGGTGTGTGTGTGTGTGTGTGTGTGTGTGTGTGTGTGTGTGTGTGTGTGTGTGTGTGTGTGTGTGTGTGTGTGTGTGTGTGTGTGTGTGTGCACGCATGCATGTGTGTACAGTCAACTTCGCTAATAACGACCGTGGAAATAACGACAATTCGCGAATACCGACAGAATTTCCATGACCAGAGCAAAGTCCCATCTAACTGTAATACCGTATTTCCTTGAACACCCGCCGCCCCTTGATTATCAGCCACCCTTGAATAAACGCCGCCAGTTTCTTTGGACTGGGGGTTATTTGTACACAAGTGCAGAGCAGTTCACAATAATTTATGTGCAATTTCACAGCTACGAGATGACCTTCATCTACGACGTCATGTTCCTTCACATGCAGCTAGTGCTGCTCTCGTTTCGGACAAAGGCGATCTAAAGAAGGGAACAAATCGAAGACCTCTCACAACATAATGAAGAGCAAGAGGAGTTATTTTATCGATCACGAAAAAAGACAATAGTACGCAAACAAAGTAAATGGATGAAACGTAAAACGCACTATTATAATAATAGGATTGTCAAATCCACAAAACCAAGAACTCAGATCGGAGAACTGGTCTAGGAGAAAGTGGACGGACGCTGTGAAAGGAACGAACGCAGAAAGAGAAATCAAACGGCAGAGAACAAAACTTGCGGCATCCTTTTATAATATTTGTATCCAAAAATTTCAGCGTTGACGTCTTCTTGAAGCTCCTCCACTTCATCCCCGTCGCCATGACAGACTGCTGCTGCTGAACATGCAGCCAACTTGCTAGTCGAGCCTCAAGCTCCTTCGCCATGATATTCTTTCCAGTGCAAAAGGAAAAGAAAAGAAGATGCACTAGCCTGCAGTGTACCTAACCAACAAAGGTTCAACAGTGCGCATCGTATGTGAACTCTACGCATACATTGTGACGTAAAACATGTTTTCAAGGCCTCACCCACTTTGCTAGTTTTGAATACAGGCCGCGGCCGGCGGCAGCTGTTCAAGTAGGTTGTACGTATAAGAAGAGTTCAGGTATAATTACACTTCGCGAATAAGGACACTTTTCTGATGCCCCACCGAGTGTCGTTATATGCAAAGTTGACTGAATACCATATGTCAGCGCCATGACTTTATATTCAAAACACCACTGCTTTCCTAGCTATTTTCGATGCAAAATGACTCACCCACTACGCCATGCCATAAAGTCAAAGTCCACACAGAAATTTCTAATCTACCTGTTCACTCTTCCTGCTGGGCTGTAAGTTTGTTAGCATTTTACTATCTTACTCCTTCATTCTTACACAACATACTTCAAATGTCATCTCATTTATGAAGTCCATGGCTTTATAACTGAGGCTGGTTTTGTAATCGAATACACCGCAATTACTTTAAAGGTGCGGACATACAGTATATCTATAATATTATGGTGCCTCCTTTGCACCATGGCTGGTAGCTCGGCTTGCTTAAAGCTCGTAGCTGTACTGACGAGGTGTTGTGTAACGCACGCACAACAATATTATTCATCACTACTACTACTCCGCACATGCACACAGCACTCACAACGGCGGACTCTGACAGTAGTGTAAATAAAAGGACTGATACTTGGAAATGAATTAGTTAGGTAAGGATATAGAAAACAACAACTCAATCTTGGGAGAGCTAATCAACAAGGAGAAATAAAATCGGAACTCCACGGAACCGGCGGGGGCGGGGCAAGGCGACGTGGAGAAGCTCGGCTGACGTGTGCGAGTACGCACGCGGCGCGGTCAATGGGGCTTCGGCCAGCAAGCGTGGGGACGCTAACCTTTGCAGCAAGCGCAGCATGCAAATAAGGCAGAAGGCAAAAGCAATGCGCATGCTCGCAATAATGACGCGTAGCTGATAGGGCATGACATCAACACAACTCGTGAAAATGCCTATGCAAAAATGTGTTCGAAAAGTAACCGTGAGCTACGATGCAGGAAACGATCTCTGCGATCTGGCAGACGATGTAACAATTTGAAACCAGACAAATTGACGGTCAGTGTGAGTCAGAGAGGAAAGGAAACGATAATAGCAAGAGAAGAAAGGAACAGAGCAGGCGCGGAGAATGCAGAGTATGGATAACAGAACAGAACGGTAAGCAAAGTCTCAAAACGAAGAACACGACGTACAAATCCAAAATCTATAACTTGAAGCAATAAATAAACGTGCAGTATGGTATCAAATACTTGTGGAGAGAGAGGCGAACTATTCTACTTCAGAGGCCTTTATAGGCGAAACAGCTTGCTGTCTACAGCATTGGGGTATTTTACTACTCGACATTCGTCATGTTGAGCACTCTCGGTAGGCTGCTCTAGTGCTGCTGCATTATGCATTGCCCGCTACTGAAGTAGCGCATCTGGCAAAGCTACGGGAATAAATGTTCACTAGAATCCATGTTATGATTACGAAAATATGAGAGTTCATTCTTGTAGGCAGTATATTCTTTTACACGGCCACACTATAAGCGATGCGCACTGTATTTTGATCTTCAAATTTCTTTTATCTTCATACATTTTGCTCAAACCTATTGCATTTATCAAAAACATTTAAATGGACTATGCAGTCAACTTTGCTAGTAACGACTGCGGAAAAAAAGGAGGGCGCAGCTCAGACCCCGGTGAGGCTAACCTCCCGGAAAATATAGCACTTACATTTGTACATAACAGATTCAGCGGAAGACGTTCAGGTTGAGTGCTCATGCCGCTAGGCAATCATCAGACAATTGATACTACTGTCGTGGACATGGAATTCCGGTCGCACGTCTAGCCGCCCCAGGGCGCTGGCCATGCAGCCGTGGATAAACGGTACACACATGCATTTATGCGCTGCAGCGCTCTGGTCGCATCGGATCAACAACCATTATGTGCACTGCACGCAGTGTTCTGTACGAGCTGAGGGCGCCGTCCCCGGTCAGTCGACTGGATTTCCATGTCCACAACAGTAGGATCAAGCCAGCAGTGTGCTTATAACACATAGAGCCGCAGGCATAAACAAATTCAGCACTAAGTCTGGTGGCGTAAGGTGTTGGGAGAAAGCTAGGTAGGGCCAAGGTGCTAGGAGAGACAACAGGTGAGTGGAAGAGTCAACCGGCAAGAGTGAGTAAAAAAGGCGCGGACAGAGGCGTTGGGGAGGCAGTGTAGGTGCGGGAGAAAAACTGGTCGTAAAGATGGAAATCAAAGAAATGTAACCTACTTCCTCCGTATAACAAAACTTCGTGACTTTTTTTGAAAGCTGCGCACAGCTCTGGAATTGTTCCGTTTGACTTGGAATAACACTCGTGGCATTGTCTAACCTGTTTACAAGCTATATACAAAGAAAAAAGCAACTCAGACGAATGAGATTGAGTTTTTCAGAGTCTTCGCCGCTCATGTCATTGTCACCTGACGACGCTGACTCCGCATCGCCAACAGTCGCTGCTTCCGCTCGCATTTCGTTCAGATTCTTGTCACCTGCAGTGATGATCCGACTCTGGACTTTTGGCTACGTCCTCTTCATCTATAGAGCTGTGTACGAATCTGTGTCGACTATAGTCAGTTGTTCCAACCCGCGACCTCCATTCTGCCGTGAAACAAGTCGTACAAGCACATCCACACGCTTCGCATTTTCTCGCCAGGATAATCCTCCCAAGCATTCTACAATGGCTTTGAGGAGGACCCTGCGATTCCCCTTGGCGACAAAGGAGACGTCTGACTGGAGAGAGGCGAAGAAAGCCAGGCCATCGACATTCTAATCCTGAGTCTGCGCTTGTTGCACGACGACTGAAATGTTTCATCTTGCCGTGCGAGCGAAAAAAATCTATGTTCTCACGCTGCGTAGATCTATGGGGCCGCGCACCGCAAGTACGAGCCTGGCCAGTTTCATGGCAGCGAGTGCCGCGTAACTCCGTGTTCCAGCCATGAGCTACACTTTGTCACTGTGTCAGTTTCGAGCAAGTAAGTGTTAGTTTTTTTTCATTTGACTCTTGAGTTTCTGTCGGCAACGTCCTCACACGCATGGCGTCCGTGGAGAATGCGAAGGACTAAAGGGACCCTCACTTAATTTTTTGCCGACTACCCGCCAAAAAACACATTTCGACACGCGTGTGTGCTGGACGTCTGCGCGTGCACGACAAGACGTGTGAGCTGGCTGACAAGTGAGAGCCAGGGAGTCGTCAAGCACCGGCGTTTGACGACTCCCGGCCTGGTGAGAGCATGCATGCATGCATGTCCAGCTGGCGGGAATGGGAACCTATTTTTTGTAGATCGATGGGTTGAATGTGAAATTGTGGATCTACACGAGGTTTGTTTTGATGTTCTGATACTTGTTGTAATGGCTAGTGATCTTGCAAACTGTTAACTGTTACTGTGACTTTTCCAAGTCCTACTGATATACCTTGTCAAATCAGATGCCCTGTAGTAGTCTTGGTGGAAGCAGACTGGAATGCGTTGAATTCGTAGCTTCTGAAATTGAAATTTATTTTTTTCTGGAGTGACACTGACAAGCGATGGCATTGGCGACAGGAGAACTTTGCTTCCTTCCAGGAGAGCTGCATCGCAGTCGGATCCTGTCCATGCACATGCGATCATGCTGTGTTGTAGACAGTGGAGAGCTGATTTTCACCCGAGAAAATAGTTTTGAACATTCATGAAGAGGATATTGTTGCTGTAGCTAGCTGACAGACATAACCTGTGGCAGTGGTGTATGGAATCAGCGTGCAAGGTCTGTAGCAACTTGATCATGGCAGAGAACGAGCTGAAGCGAGATGTGAAGGGTGCCATGCAGCTTACACTTGTGCATGTTCTACGTTACTCTACGGCGAGGAACTACACACACACTCACTACTGCTCTCGCAAGGTGATTGGCTTCTCTCCAGTGATTCAGGCCGCCTCAAAGCATGGGTCCACTGCACTTTGTCGCGGAACACATCAACATGCCTGTTGACGTACACTGGAAAAGATACGACTCCACGATGAGGACCTGTGTAGCAACTTGATCATGGCAGAGAAGGAGCTGAAGCAACTTCCATTGGCGCATGTTTTTTAGTTTTAACGGTACTCCACGATGAGGAACAGCACACGCACTCGCTACTGCTCTTGCCAGGTGATTGGCTTCTCTCCCGTGATACAGGCTGCCTCAATGCATGACTTATCTGCACATCAATACGCCTGACGTAGATATAACTGGAAAAAGGTGTCACTCCACGATGAGGAGCACACAGCACTCGTGAAGGCTTGTACAGAGTGAGGGGCTTCTCCCCAGTGATGCAGGCTACCTTGAAGCATGATGAGCTACGTGAAAAATACCGCGCGGTGTGTTGAAGCGAGGCATGGAGCATGCCATTCAGCTTGCACTGGTGATTGTTTTACTCAACGATGGTGAACTGCACGTGGCTTTTGATAGGGCTTGTGCTGGGTGAGTGTCTTCTCTCCAGTGATGCAGGCCACCTTGAAGCGTGAATCCACTGCATCTCTCTCTCTCTCTCTCTCTCTCTCTCTCTCTCTCCAAATTCTTTGGTAACACTCAAACAGGACCAATGGATGCAACATGTGCCTAGCAGATACACTCTCTCTTCTCTTCTCTCTCTGTCTCTGTGCGTGTGTGTGTGTGTGCCTCTCTCTCTCTGTCTGTCTGTCTCTCTCTCTCTCTCACACTCACTCACAAAGCATGGATCCACTGCACTTTGTCGTTGAACATCTCAACACGCATGTTGACATACACTGTATCTCTCTGCGTCTTTTGATTTCTGTGTCGCTCTTTTTCTTTCTCTCTCAACTTGTGTATCTACAATGTACTTTGCTGTAATAAATTCTTTTGAAGTTCTGTCCTTATTTGACTGGAGTATTGATCGCGTATTGATCAAGCTCGGCACGAAGTATTGGCTCGCTTTCTCACATACTTACTCCTTTTTTCTGTCTGTCTCTCCATCTCTCTTTCTGTGTGTGTGTGTGTCTCTCTCACTCTCTGTTGACGTACCCTGTATCTCTCTTTGTCTATCTTTGTCTGTCAGTTTCTCTCTCTAACACACAGGCACAAGCTCTTTCTCTCTTTCAGTTTCTCTTCTTTTGTTGCTTTCTCATGAACACTAGCACACACACACTCTCTCAACATTGATCACTTATTCCCATCATGCTTTTTTTGGGTTTCGTTGCGATAGAATATTGTACTACTAGTACTACTGATGTACAACACTATTCTCATGCAACTGGAGGGTATATATTCGGGTGCTATTTGTTGTTGTGGCTAAGAGTGCATGTGTGCGGCCAGCTAGTTCCAGCATGCAAGGTGTTACATTTGCTACACTGTGGTCTTACAAGCACAGAGAACCATAATAATTATTATGTTCTAACTTTCCTTGATACAACTATGAACTGAAGCACAACTGCTGCAAACATTAACTGCCCATTTAGGCAAGATAGCAACAACTAAAAGTAGAAGAAGTAAGTAAGACTAGCGTCCTTCCAGCTCCAGGACAGTATGAACAGGCAGCAACATAAATTTTAACAGCATTGCATCGTACATGCATGTAGTCATGCAGAAATAATTGTACATTTAGTTGTGAATGCAAATCCAAGGCGGAAAGCAGTCAGGCGTAATAGATGCCAGCAATAGAAACCAGATCTGTGACGCATGTCACATGCATTCATGATGATCAATGCATCGTGGTTCACCACCATCGAACACAGTAGTACATGAAATTACACAGAAATAGGAGATTAAATCTAACATATCTCCCTCGTGAAAGGAAAGTGATAAATATCACATGAGTGAGTAAAAGACGAAGACAACAAGAAGAAAAACATGACAAAAACAATGGCAATTGAATATGAAAACTTGAATATGAAAACTCGGATGGAAGAAAAGGACCAAGGACCTACAAGACGTGCTAGAGCTGATAGCCAGTTTGTTGTAGAACGTCAGTACTGTCGGTCAGTTTGGTGCAATGTTATAATTATTGTTATTGCATGAGCTGATTGTCAAGTAACTGGTGGTGTTAGTGGACAGTATAGCATAACTTGTAGTTCTTTGGTCTTTTTTTCTTTGCTATGAATATGAAAACAATCACAGTTCGCTCAGTACTTGCACCTTTAACTTCCAGTGGCTCAAGATGATGAACTGCATGCTTGTATACCTTCCCAGCTACTTAAACTTCTACTATCCGAACAGCACCATCCTTACCTGGATAGGTCATAAGCACACGTCCAAGTGGCTAGTGTGCAGTTGCGGTGTGCTTATCCATCACAAGCACGATATCTCCTTAGGGTGATGCTGTTGAAGCAACCACATCACCTGGATGCTTAGCTTCGGAACAATCTCTTTCAGCTAACGTTTCCATACCTGATCTTCAATACGTTGCACAAACTCCCAGCGCTTTCTTGGGTGAGCTTGAGTCATTGTAGATGTGTTGGCTTCAGCAGCAATAGTTGCCCTAGCATGGCCAATGAAAAAGTGTTGTGGAAATAGCAGCTGAAGGTCTTCATGCAGCACTAGTTTAATTGCCTTGGCCATTACCTAGAACACACCACCAAAGTGTGGTGCACTTGGTGGCTTGAAGTTCCAGGTAATGTCGCGGTATGACCTTTCTGCTGCTAGTTGTCGAGAAACTTGACGGCTGCTTTTACCTCTTGATCAGCCACACGGAAATTGGTACCGTTGTCCGATTGCATCTCTTGTGGCACACCACATCGCATGGTGAATCGGGGTCTAAGAGCCAGGAGAAAACCGTTGTTGTCCAGAGATAACCTCGAAATGACAAGCCCTTGTCAGCAGGCATGTAAACACACATACATATCTCTTTGAGTTGTGACCGATCTCGACCCTGGCGTGCATAGAAGGGGATGACATAGCCGACACTAATTATGGCAAATGACTGATGTGGTCCAGTTGTCTTGAAGTCGGGAAGTGGTGGCATTGCTGGTGTTGCTGTTTTGATATGGCCCTTGCGGCAAAGAACGCACTTGGCCCGATGCCTCCAGGTGGCCTGCATCACTGGAGAGAAGCCACTCACCCGGCACAAGCCTCCACGAGTGCTGTGTGCTCCTCATCGTGAAGTGATACCTTTCCTAGTGAACGTCAACAGGCGTGTTGATGTGTTCGACGACAAAGTGCAGTGGATCCATGCGTTGAGGGGGCTGGATCACTGGAGAGAAGCCAATCATCTTGCGAGAGCAGTAGCGAGTGCATGTGCAGTTCAGCTCCTTCTCTGCATGATCAAGTTGCTACAGACCTTGCAAGCTGATTTCATACACCACTGCCACAGGTTATGTCTGTCAGCTAGCTACAGCAACAATATCCTCTTCATGAATGTTCAAAACTATTTTCTTGGGTCAAAATCAGCTCTCCACTGTCTACAACACAGCATGATCGCATGTGCATGGACAGGATCCGACTGCGATGCAGCTCTCCTGGAAGGAAGCAAAGTTCTCCTGTCGCCAATGCCATCGCTTGTCAGTGTCACTCCAGAAAAAAATAAATTTCAATTTCAGAAGCTACGAATTCAACGCATTCCAGTCTACCTCCACCAAGACTACTTACTACAGGGCATCTGATTTGACAAGGTATATCAGTAGGACTTGGAAAAGTCACAGTAACAGTTAACAGTTTGCAAGATCACTAGCCATTACAACAAGTATCAGAACATCAAAACAAACCTCGTGTAGATCCACAATTTCAGATTCAACCCATCGATCTACAAAATAGGTTCCCTTTCCCGCCAGTACATGCATGCATGCATGCTCTCACCAGGCCGGGAGTCGTCAAACGCCGGTACTTGACGACTCCCTGGCTCTCACTTGTCAGCCAGCTCACACGTCTTGTCGTGCACGCGCAGACGTCCAGCACACACGCGTGTCGAAATGTGTTTTTTGGCGGGTAGTCGGCAAAAAATTAAGTGAGGGTCCCTTTAGTCCTTCGCGTGGAGAATCTGTTCGGGATCAACCAAACTAACCTCGACATGGACGTGGGTTGTCGATGACAGCCTTTGGCGCAGTTTGTCGAGCAGGTTCTTTGATCTTGAAATGCAGGCATGAGAATAAGTTCCGAATCGCAAATTTCACACCAATCAAATGAACTGACCGAGTACTGTCCTGCACTTTGCCCAAGCATCCCAATATCTATAAAAAAGTAAAAAGGACCAAGGAACTACAAGTCACGCTATAATGTCCAATAACCACCAGTTACTACACAATCAACTCATGCGATAACATTGCACGACACTGACTGACGGTACTGACGTTCTACAACTAACCGGCTTACAGCTCTAGCACATCTTGGATGCGTACTCCAAAAGCCTTCCAGCTTGGAAGGTTCTAAGTTATAGAAATAACATAAGGAGGGGAATGTTAGCACAACCAAGATAAGCATGAGCTGAAAGTCTCAGCTGTGAAGGACGTTGGCGGATGTTCATGCATGTCGAAGTGCAGTGCTGTTTTACGGAGTTGTTTGGTGTTGCATGATTCTTGTCCGCATAGCTTCCCCTTTTCTTGATCTTTGCATCTTTTGAGCCACGCAGGTTGTGTGGAATGTTGCTTTGCTTTCTGGAATCGTGGTTTGACCGTATTGTCCAATGGTCTTGCCAGTATCGTTATCGACATGCATGAACATCCGCCAACGTCCTTCACAGCTGAGACTTTCAGCTCATGCTTATCTTGGTTGTGCTAATCTTGGTGTTTATCTTGGTTGCGACCACCTTCCCCTCATTATGTTAACCTTCCAAGTTGGAAGGCTGTTGGAGTGCGCATCCAAGATGTGCTAGAGCTGTTAGCCAGTTAGTTGGTTAGATGGCTCCCATCATCCAAAGACCCCTTAGCAATCACACCCGCCTGTTGCCCGCCATCCTCCTCGCACCTCCACCCATCTGCTGTTCACTGCCTCCCCAACGCCTCTGTTCGCGCCTTTTTTTTACTCACACCTGCCTGTTGCCCGCCACCCTCCTGGCACTTCCACTCACCTGTTGCCTCTCTTAGCGACTTGGCCCATGCTAGCTTTCTCCCTATACCTTACGTCAGGCGCGTGCGCCGGTGCCCTTCAAAGGGGGGCGGAGGGGGGTCCGGGGGCCTTCCCCATGAGCATTTTCAAAACATGAAGCAAAATTCTGCATTTTGAGTGAAAAAAGGGGGGTTCCGGGCACCCAGGAACCCATACGGGTTCTGGGCACCCAGGAACCCATACGGGGCGCCCTCCTGCCTTACGCCACCATACTTAGTGCTAAATTTGTTTATGCCTGTGACTCGATGTTTTTATAAGCATACTGCTGGCAGCTCGGGGATCAACGAATTTGCACTTACATTTGTCCTATATCGGTGTTGAGCTTTCCCTTTTTGTAGTATAGCGGTAGACCGTGTTGGAAAAGTCGAGGTGAGCTAGTAACTATGGGACAAGCATTAGATTGACATTCCTCTGTATAGGCTGTTGAAGAAACAACATAAGACCATTAATTTAACCCTTTCAGCACGCATCACGTATATGTCCGTGATGGTACATGTAACTGGCCCACGGATCACGTATATATACGTGATGCGTGGGCCGTGAAAATGAACGTACATGTACTCCCGAGACATCCGTGGTCGACGGATCTTATCCCTACGTGGACCAGTGACGTGCTGGATGAACGTCGACTGTTCTACGATAGTACTGACGGGCGCACGTGTGCCGCTATGCACGCGTACTAGTACATAGATGTCGCGTGCGAACATGCATTCCGCAGAAAAAATTGTGAGTGAATAGGACTACTTTTGGAAAATCACGAAAATCACGGGTTTTGGCTCCGCGGGTCAGTTGCACACCCTGGCCGTGCTGAAAGGGTTAAGATCAGGAACACACCGGAGAGCGATCGTTCACATTCCGTGCACACTCCAAGTGAATGGTTGGAAACTGATTGCATACTTCACAGGGGCATGGGAAGATATTTGAGTGTACGGTACGGTCAGCTATCTGAAGTACAAGCCACTCGTAGCGGAGAGGTGAGCTGAGCCGATTATTTTGGAAAAGTAGAGCCCAGATCAGTGTATTTTATTGATTCAAGGGGTACCTGGGGCAAATGGTTGTTTGTTTGTTGTTTGTTAGTATTCTTTATTTAGAGTGGGAAGTCCAAAACAGGCCCTAGCCTAATAACAATGGTCTCACTAGTGAGGTAATGCTGTATATCTGTGCATAAGGATCAAACAAGTCTGATGAAGTGTTTTGACACGAAACTCGGAGTAACAGCGGAATGAGACTAGTTTGATTCATTGCTGTGTAATATCTGTGTGAAATATCTGTGTAATATCTGGGCATAAGGATCAGTGAGTGTGGTGCGGTCAGTACCATAGTGACTGTACCGTGTCCAAAACCCCTGCTGCACATCACCTACTACTTTTGCACTGCCATACACGACAAAGGTGTACAACCAAATACGTATGTACACGCGCGCGAACACACAAACACACACACACACACACACACACACACACTTTTGACCATTGACGCCCATCGCTGGAGGTGGTGATAGCGATGCTTCAGCAAAAGCCATAGCAACTTGTGCTGGCATTGCACCATTCAACAGCTTGCAAGGCTGAAGAATTGACTGCCACTATGCAGCCTGGTCTACACCACACAGCTATTTGAAGTGACTTTTTCTGACCAGTGAATCCCTAATTTTTGGTCTGTTTTCCTTTTTGCTGACACACATCACACCACATCCTCCGGCATGCACTTCTTCTTGGTAAAGAGGAGAATGAAAGAAACTTGAGGGATTTGAGAAAGAGAAGAAAGATGTGTTGGACCATAATCGTCGGGAATTGAACTGCAACCTCTCAACTGGAAATTGACTGCACATACCACTGCACCATATGGTGCGTGCATTCACACACACACGTGCACACACACACACACACACACACACACACACACACACTATACTCACGAGTACAAGCGTCGTTTTCCTCGATGAACGGCCATAAGCATTCGCATGTGCCAAGCGTTGAGTTGCCACACACATAGTTGGCTGAACATGAGGAGCATCCCACTGTGCAAGAAAAGACAGTGAGAGTTAGGGTGCGTCCTTTTATTCTTCTGTCTCTCGTAAAAAAAATCTGCAGATCCGACGGATCTGAGATCTGGATCTGGATCCGGATCCGACCAAACCATCATAGCCTTAGTATTTACTCCAATTCACTTTTGCTATACATTTAAAGCAGTCAAATAGTCCTGCATATTTTACTGCTTGGGGCTACATTAGGGACGTTTAGCGTTTAGCGAAAGTTCAAACCTTTGTGGGCATGATATTTCGCGAAACTTTATTTCGAAAAAGGAAACCTTGTGAGGTCTAGCAACGCGAGAAGACTTTTTCTTGACGTTATTTAAATTCTATAGTACCGTACCGTGTATGCAGGTCTGTCTCAAGCAGGTGGCTGTAAATGTACTACTCCAAGCCGTCTAGTGCGTACCGAGGAAAGAGAAAATAACTTTCCCAGCCCACTACAATTTCGCGTCCAAGTTTTGGCAGCTTCGATCCTTGTTTCTGTACTCATTCCCAGACTCGAATTTTCTTTCGAACTTTCGTATTGCTAAACGTCCCTATTGGCTGCATGCAATTGACTCCTTTTTAGGGATTGAGCAAATGCTTTGGTTTGTTGAGATAAATCCAATATTGACGTTGTACAAGGTCAATATGAGAAGAAAAAACTTCATAAAAGACCCTGGCTTTGCCCCGGTCTTTTACTGAGCTTTTATTTCCTACATTGACCTCGTCCTCGTGCTCCGTAGTATTTTTAGCATAATAGTCCGCTCCCAGCCCGTATGGCTGTGGATGCACAGGTAGCAAACTAGATCACTTAGAGTGCTGATTCACTACAACCGCCAGGCGTCATGGCCGGAAACGGAGCTGATACGGAGCCCTGGCGACAGCTCTCGTCTTCGACACTGAAGAAGAACACTGTTGTATTCCCCTCGCAAGCCCAGGTAAGCGTGGGGGCCTACATAAAGCTCCTAGAAGAGCAAGGTATCACCGGCATCATTTCGATGCAGACAACAAGCACGGGTCAATGTAGACTTACCATTAAGTCATATGAAAAAGCAAAATTGTTGGTGCTCAATGGCTTCGATTGCAAGGGCGAACAGGTTTCACCATGCTTCGTTTCCGCACCAACAACACAGTTACACATCCACGATGCTCCGATCTCGATCTCAGACGGTGTCCTAAAAGCTGCGCTCTCACCGTACGGAAAGCTTATCGGTGAGATACGACACGGCAAAATCAAACTTTCAAACGGCACCCAAACAGCAACTGGTGTGCGATTCGCCACGTTTGAACTCAAACCAGGCAGTTCGATCCCGTCGTACCTGCGTACGACAGAAGGTTCCCACGAGCTCCGCCTCATCTACGACGGCCAGGTAGGCACGTGCAGGCTATGTGGCCAGCTAGGTCACATCGCGTACCTGCGAAAACCGTCGCAGTGCACACACCTCCACGCATGCCGGCAGAGAAGGCAGCAGCACTGGCAGCACAGAGCGGAACATGAACAGCGGAGCTGAAGCGGAGTCTCACCGTACCGATTCGGCACCAAAAGCGTCCCCGAGTTTGACCCACGCCAGCGTCGTATCCCAAACGGCCTCCGACGGTGCCAACACCACGCCGAAAGCAGACCTGCTCCCGAGCTCGCACCCAAACGACCCAATCAACAACCAGTACGAGTCGTACGAACACGACATCGCATCGCCCATGTCGGCAACCAGCACGACCGTGCACCCCGGAACGCCGCCAGGCAGCACAAATACAAGTACGACAACATCCAACTCACCGCACACCGACACAACTACTCCGACAACAAAGTGTAATCACCCAGATTCGGCGCGTGCTGAAGACCTCCTCTCCTCACTGGTGACTAACACAGACATGTCTAACCAGCCAGCAAACCCCTGGATTACCTCCGAACGACGCAGAAGACACAGTCCCAATGCGGAATCCTCACCTGATTTTAAAAATTCCAAAAAAACAAAAAGAGAGCAACAACATCGACCCTGGCCAAAGCCAACCCCTTGGCCCAGCACAGGGCTCACGCTATAATGCCTATAATTAAATATGCATGCATTGCTGTCACCCCGCTCTCAATCGCAGCCCTTGACCGTCTTGAGCGAATCCAGTGCAAGGCGGCCAGAATCTGCCTTCGCCTCCCCCTCTACACTCCTCTGAATCATTCAACACTGCTCCAACAGCTCAAATGGCCGACAATGTTCTCTCACCGCAAAGTGAAGCTCACCCTTCTTGCTCACTCCATAAAATACCAATATGCCCCACAACACATACGCTTGCTCAACACCCCCGCTCAAGTTACGGCCCAGTACAGCCTTCGACACGCACGCACTTGGCACCTCCCACCCTCCAGAACCGATCGCTGTAAAGACTCCCCACGGTACAAGTCCCTAGAATACTACACTGCCCTCCCTGCTAGCATTCGTGACGTCTCCTCCCGACCTGCTTTCAAACAAGAAATCTGCTCACTGCTGATTAACTCAATCTGATCCTGCAGCGCTCACCCTCTCCCATACTTGTAAAGTTCAAAGTGATGTAAATCACTTTCCAACTGTTTAACCCACAATCTCACCTTCTCATAAATTTATCTCTTATTGGCGATGGTGCCATCGTGAGAATAAAGAATTCAAACACAGGCTATCGTGAGAGTGAAGACTACCACACACCAGCGCACGGCACCGACAATGCAAAAGCAGGAGCAGCAACACCAGCAGCAGCAACAACACCAGCACCAGCAGCAGCAGCAGCACCACCACCACTACCACCACCAACAGCACAAGCAGCACAAGGCCGTCACAAGGCCGTCACAGCTGGGGCGGCTGAGGCCGCCCCACTTTTTGGGTTTTTTTTAGCACACTGCAACAAAGCGCGATGATTGCAGCTCAGCGCAAACGTGGCAAATCCTTGTCCCCGATCGTGGTTTGTTGCAGAATCAAAAAATCTGCCATTGCAGTTACACTGAAATGACACCAAATGTCTGGAAATGCTTGCAAATTGGCTTCACTGTTTTGAATTTTTTCCCAGGGGAGGGTAATGTTTGTCCCCGACCGTAGTGTCTTCTTGGTTTGTTGCAGAATCAAAAAGTCTTTCATTGTAGTTACACTGAAATGGCACCAAATGCCCGGAAATGCTTGCAATTGGCTTCAATTTATGAATTTTTTCCGGGGGGAACGACCCCCGGACACCCCTCCATGGCCGCCCCACCTCCAAAGTTGGTGCGACGGGCCTGCAGCAACACCAGCAGCAGCAGCAGCAACAACAGCAGCAACAGCAACAGCACAAGCAGCAACAACAGCAGCAACAGCAACGGCAGCAGCAACAGCAGCAGCAGCACCACCACCACCACCACCACCAGCAGCAGCAGCAGCAGCAACAACAGCAGCAACAACAGCACCAGCACCACCACCACCACCAGCAGCAGCAGCAACAGTCATCAGCTGCATGCCACTGAAACCCACTCACTTGATGACGACGATGTACCGCTAGCAGCGGACGTTGTGACGCCACTAATGCAGCAGACAAGGGCTATGAGCAGCATGGTGAGCTGGAGAGGTGTGCTCGACTTGTCTGCCGCCATTTTCTTCACCATAGTGACGGTGCGGCAGCAGCAACGAGGTGGCAGATATGCGCTGTCGGCCGACCGTGACCTGGGCAGCAAAAGGTGGTGAGGACATCATTATTAATTTTTAAACTCAGACGGAGCAAGGATTAATTTACTAGTACAGCTAAACCTGTCGTTAATGACCGCTCATTCTGGGTTGGTTGGTTGGTTGGATTTATTTAAAGTCGTACAACAAACAGGCATATCGGCCTCCTTATATGGGTCATTCGAGAATTGTAAAACCTGGGTCAAGAACATGTACCATACTCGTTCGACCAGAGCCCTCTCTTGACTAGTGCCCTATCTCGAATAATGCCCCAGTCTCTAAGAACCGGTGAAAAAACACAACCCTCTGTTGAATAGTGCGTGTGGCTCATTGGCATGCCACTGTTGCACGGTGAGCTCGAGACTGGCTAGACTGGCTTGATCATCCCACTGCTTCACAAGGTAATCTAGGGTGGTACGGTAAGCCAACCGAAGAACTATTATTTTACTCCCAGGGTTGGGGTGGATCCTCCCAAAACTTTCGAAATTTAGAGCCCAAATCAGTGTATTTCATTGATTCATGGGGTACTTCTAGGGTTCTCTGTAAAAAGGCGCTGACGCCTGTTGGGAATTACCTAGTAATAGAAGAATAAATAATAATATTAAACGAGAGAGCTTGGAAGCCCTACGCTATGCTTTTTTGCCGTGATGACCTAGACAAAAAAAAGCATAGGGATGTTATAAATTCTTTAAAAAATCCTTTTTTAAGACATAACCTGGGATTCGAGCCCGCACTATTGTGTGCCCTGCATGCATCCCCCGATACACTTCGCATACATACTAATTCTTCCAAGTTGCGTCACGTTATGATCTTGCATTTGAAAGCCATACTAGTATTTGAATATGCATGCCAGTGCCAGTGTTGCCTGCCTTCGCGGTGCCCGGCGGATGCGCCGCGTCAATGATCAGTCTGCTGTCCTCGCAAACGCGGAGGCTGCATTGATTTAACTTTCTTTGCAACTCCTGCAGTCTAGATACTGAGTATCATTGTTATCTTGTGTGTGTGTGTGTATGTGTGTATGCGTGAGTCAACAGCTTTGATAAAGTTATTGTGTTTACCCCTCTTGTTTTCTCATCATTGTGTTGCTTTTAATTTTTAATCTTGCCCGTAAAAGAGGCTGTTGTTACTTCAAAAAAATGTAAAAATATGCATTGTGGCCAGCCGTCTTTGATGGTACGGTACAGGATAGGTACGGGACAGGTACGATCGAGGGTAATACGACACCGTCTACCGCCTTGATGACGGCAAAAAAAGCATAGGGATGTTATACGACACCGTCTACCGCCTTGATGACGGCAAAAAAAGCATAGGGATGTTATAAATTTTTCAATTCTCCTATTTTTTTTCAGGCATATCCTGGGATTTGAACCCGCACTATCGCCCTACATGCATTCCCCCATACACTTCGCATTCATACCCATTCTTCCAAGTTGCTTCACGTTATGATCTTGCGTTTGAAAGCCCTATTTGAATATTGCGGCCAGCTGTATGCGGCCAGCTGTGTTTAATGGTACGGTACGGTACGGGACAGATACGGGCTAGCGCCAGGTGTGACACAAACAAACACCAAATTAAAGCTGTGTGGATCCTGGCTAGCGCCAGACGTTACTGAAGTAACGTCTTCTGCATAGCTACGGGAATAAATAATAATATTAAATAAATAATAACTTGGGGCAAAGAGTGGTAAGGTCAATACCGTAGTGACCACAGCGTGTCCGAAATCCCCTGTTGATCAAACTGCTTCGACACCACCAGCCCTGCCTCGCTTATAGGGCCGGTTGCACTTGGGCAGACCGTTACAGGCAGGTCTCCATGAACCAATACAGACTGTACACTGAAAAATTTCGAAATTCAGAGTCCAAATCAGTGCTTTTGATAGATTCACAGGGTACCTGGGGCAAAAAGTGGTACGGTCAATACCATAGTGACCGTAGCATGTCCGACGTCCCTGCTGCCATTTCCATGTACAACGTGCATATGTAATGCTACTGCCTAGCGGCTCACCCTCATGGCCGGTTAAAGCCTAGTTCACATTCGACGGGGCGCGACGGGACGCGACGTAAGGATCAACGAGAAGCGACGGGACGGTCTGACGGCGTCCAATGTGAACACCAGGAACGGGAACGCAACCGTACTACCGTACAGATCGGGAAGCGACGGGAAGAGTTGGATCGATCCAACTTTTCTTACCGTAGACGGGCGTAGACGGGGACGCAAGCGTACAAAACGGCTGCAATTCGAGTGTGAACAGGAGACGGTGTAGTGCGCCGACTACTCACTATTCGTACTTGGATATTTTTAGCATTTCGAACACTGCGCTTCCCATGATAACTCACAGAATGGCTAGCACGACTTGAGTTGAATTTTAGCAACATAAGGTCTCTTGTCACTTATTGTATTTAGGGATAGTTCAGAAGCTTGACAGACGAACTATTCTATCATTTCCTGGGGCTATTATTTGAATGCCACAACTTTCAGGGCTAATTTTTTGATCTTCATAAAAACACTGGTATTGTGAACTTGATTCCGCTTCTTTCAAGGAGAAACAATTGAAAATAAGTCCCGAAAAACGAGAAATTAGGTCCGAAAGTCACCCCGTCGCGGACCGTGCCTTATGACTCGCGCCGTTCGACGTTGCACGTCGCAACGACTGCTGCATGTCGTGTCGTACGAATCGTACAGAATTTTACAGCTCACCCCAGCCCTCCCGACAAGCCCTTACGTCCCGTACCGTCGGCGTTGCGTCAAATGTGAACTAGGCTTATAGACAAAAGTAGGACCGGGGCGCTGCACGGCCCTTGCAGCGCTGTGTACACTAGGCTGTGCCAACAAACACAGCACAATTCTCTGTTAACGCCGGAAAAGTCCGCTGTTCAGTATTGCACTTCGTACAAGACCAACTCCCGTTGCACGTACTCAGTAAACTCCCCCGAAGGGAACTCAAGACGGCCGTTAACACCCGGTAAACCCAACACCCATTGCACGTATTGTAAACTCTCCTTATCCCAACATCTCTACTCGGCACCCTTCAGACACCTCTAAATCACAGAAGAAAGGCTTTTCAACTGTGCCAAGTTAGCAACATAGTGTTGGTCTTCAAAGTACTTATCTACATACAAGGAGAATGCAGGCTTCGAGTTCCGTCAAAAGTACATGACCCTCAAGAGTGTGCAACTCCACTATTAGCTGCTGCTGTCCTGGTGGAATTTCAAGTTGAAGTCATTAATTTTCATGATGCATTCACTGTACATGTATTATCAGACATATCCTGGACCTGTGGCGGGCACATCTCCGTGTGTGCACTGTGCAAGAAAGCACATGTGATGCGTTGACGCCCAGTACAAACGTACGAGGCGAGTTGCATCATAGAAATGACGTAAACTTGAAATTCTGTCCGGAAAGCAGGGTACAGGCCTACCCTCCTTAGTAGGACATCAGTTACAAGACAAATCTCTGTTAGGCAGTGTTCAAAATCCCTGGCGCCTGAAATGTGTACATTCAACACCGGATAGCAGATAACACGTGTTATAAGACAAACAATTTGAAACCCCCAGGGTTGTCTTCTAACGAGGGTAGACCTGTATGGCATGGAGCTGCACACTCTTGTGGGGTGGGGCAGGGGGCAGGGGGAGGGAGGGGGGGGGGGGAAGGAGGGGGTCGTGCAGCTCTGCAATAAAAAAAGTACCCTTCGTTATATGCAGTGTCATGCCTGGCTCCAGCATGACCGGATTGGGGAGTTCTACTGCACGCGAAATCATGTAGCTACATGCATATCAGGGTTCTAGCCAAAAAGGGGAGTGTGGGGGGAGGGGTGCAGCCCCCCCCCCCCCCTTCCCTCCTACTCATTTTCCGATTTTTGTGTATTTTTCATGCTATTCAACGAAAATGAAGTCGATACTCAGAAGCAGAGGGTTCATAAAGGTTCTTGTCTGGGGTGAAGCCAGGGGTTCGCCCACTTACGTTGCATTTTTCATCGCAAGAAAATTTTGGAAAATGGAAAAAATAGGTTACGTGGCAGCTGCGACCTCTAGTCAGGCTCGCCCCTCGCTTCTCTGTGCTCTGCGGATGCCACCAGCAACAACGAAACAAAAATGTAATAATACTGACGGTGCCTCCAGGTTGCATACATATGGGCAGTGAAGTGCACTTCTTCAACGATACAGTGAACTGTACCGCTTTCGTTTCTCTTTTCAAAGCAAGCTTCAATTCAAACTTGTTAAAAAGAATGTGACGCCTTGTTTGGAATTACGTTTAGTACTTGGCCTGAACCCGATCGCATCTAGACCTTACCTGATACGGATATGGACGAGAGACCTCTTGCTGATCCAAGCGACAGAAACGGTCACTTCCTAAGCTGCTGCTGGGATGCTGTAGCCTTCCACAGCTGATCGTTGTCGTGAAGTCCACGTCGACACAAAACCTACTGTCAAAACTAACAACTAATGCCAACCGAAACCTGAATGCGAACAAAATAACATCTAGCTCTGTGGCTGCTTCGGGCTCAGTGCTCCTGTAGTACGAACACTGAAGGAGGCTAGCTCACAGGGTGAACGCAAGTGGCCCAAGCCACGCACCTCAATGATTTCCAAATATAGACTCGCACAAGGAAGATTGCGCTCAAATCAGTCACTGAGTACAATGTACTTTCTTTTTTAGAAGTAAAGTTAGCAGCAAACAGTTCAGGTTCCCAGGCATGCCAGGCGCGGAACTACTCGGGAAATTCGAAAGCTGCCTTGCTACAGAAAACGAGATGACAACCCCTGGCCAACACGCAGCCAGTGCTGCAGCCAAGAAACTGGACATGACGCTGAGAGTAGTACAATAGTGTAGTACAACATGTACTCCATGTAGCAAAGAAGTGTGCTGAGCTGTACGTACTGGACCAGTGCAACAAATGGGTTGGAAGCGAAGACGCGTATGCAGTAACCAGCTAGGTAACCGTACTGACCGTATACACAGTTGAGACATCTAACATTTTCTTGACAAATAATTATTTTCAACGAAGATTTGAACATATTCAGCTCGGAAAAGTGGCCAATCTGCATAAAAAAAGTACATTTTTTAAAACCGTATACACAGTGCACGTGATGTATGCATGTATCGTGATTCGTGACTCGTGACATGAGTCGTGAGCAGGAATATAGAAGCAAGAGTTATGTACTCTTGATAGAAGTCGTCAAACACGTATTTGATGACTCCCTGGTCAAGAGGAACACTTGAAAAACAGTACCGGTACGTATACGTGCTGTGTCTGTGGTGCACAAACCATCATGTGTGCAAGAAAAAAGCTGACGTGACACCACATTATCGTGAACACAGCAGTCAACATCCAATCAAACAAATGAGAGACGAAGTAAATTGCAGTGTGAACTGGACTACTTTGTATTGTCTCTTCTCACATTCCACTCTTTCCTATTAAATTCTCATACATCGCTCGACGATGGACACGAAAACCAAGGAGTCGAGTAGCACAATACTCTGTCTGATGAACTTGCCAAAAAAATGGAAAGAATTCACGACGCCGTCTACAACTCTGCCATATTCAGTACATCGTATACAGCCATGTACATGTACATGTACATGATTGTACTGTAGTACCAAGACTCCAAACAATGTTTGCACTCTGCACTCTGTCCGTATTTGTCAACTAAGGCACGTGTTGAAGCACGTGGGGCGCGGCGGCCTAGCCCAAATTTGCAGCAATTCTTCCAGCAAAATATCGAAATTTCCCACGAAAAGGCAAATTCCAAGCAAAATATCGAATTAACAGAGGATCCAGGTGTATTTTGGCAATTTTATTCAAATTTCTTTGGTTTCATTGGGCCAACTTCGTGCTGAAATAGCTCGTGCAGGTTGTCAGGGGTACATAAATTTGAAATCATGCTACAAAATCCGGAATACTGGCACCATGCATTATAAGTTTTGCTTTCCTCATCAGAGTCACCATCGACTTTTACCAAAGTAGACGGTTCATTCGAAGCCATTTTTGCCACAAAGCAGGAGCAAAATGGAGCAAAATATCGGAAACGAAAGGCAATGCCAAGCAAAATACGGAAAGTGCTCGGGCAAAATTTGCCGGCAAAATATCGAAGCGCCCCGAGCAAATTTGGGTTAGGCCTATCGTACAACCGTTAACCCCATGTCATACGAGGATGAAGAAGCGCACAAAGCGGATAGATCATGATAATAATAATCTTTATTTCAGGATTACCCAAAGGCTGACGATGACGCCTATCGGGGGGGGGGGGGGGGATTTTGTGTATAAACAATGAACGTTCGAAAAAAGAGAGATGCTGTACAAAAGATACAGTGAAAGAACAAGCAGTGTAAATCAATGATTGCACATCAAAGGGATACCAGTGCAGTCAAACTGATACTTTGCAATGATGAGATACTGTAAAACCGGAAAGTCTAATGAGTCACAAAGTCTAACGTTTTACGACCATTTTTTTCGTTATTTGAACGAAACGTTATCCCGAACCCGGTT
Source organism: Sycon ciliatum (assembly GCF_964019385.1). NCBI lineage: Eukaryota > Metazoa > Porifera > Calcarea > Leucosolenida > Sycettidae > Sycon > Sycon ciliatum. Next base: position 28,861,427 of record NC_088652.1, on the reverse strand, counting down.
AACCGGTATGATATGTCTGTGTAAAGATGCACATCCATCGATGCATGTTCTGGGTGGCCAGGTTGCCATCGTTAAACTTTCTGCACATCATCATGTCAAAACTACAAAAACGTTAAAAACATTTGGGTCGTTAAACTTTCCGGTTTTACAGTAAGCAGAACGGCTAGCAGGTGCACCCATGCAGGCATGTACCCACTGCCACTCATGCAGGCATGTACACACAGCCACCCATGCAGGGCATGTACCCACTGCCACCCATGCAGGCATGCACCCACTGCCACCCAGTGAAAGCAGATCCTTTGAAGTTTGAGTTTGTGCGTCTCCACAGCGCCATTAGGGAGGTTTCGCTCTACGTAATTACGTATGAAAATCCGTATTTCGTACGCGCCGGGGAGCGAGGGCAGCTTTCATACGTAAATCTCTCTACGGATTTCCATAGGAAAGCTCTTTCCTACGTGTTTAGGCAGTCGTGGATAAATCACGTAGAGCGAAACCCAGCAGCTCTGATTTTTACGTATGAAAATTCCGTGCAGTTCCTACGTTATTTTCATACGTAATTCCGTAGAGCGAAACCTCCCTAGCCCTTTTAACGGATCTGGGAGACGTAAAATACTCATACTCCCTGTAGCTAGCTGTACTATACTGTGGCTGGGTTTTTTATTTTATTTTAGTTCATTAAAAATAAAATAGTGACCAAGCCTCTTTTGCAGTCAAAATAAACGACATAAGCAAGACTTGGATTCTATGATAAGTACAAAGACAGTGCATACATGTTTGTTTGAGTACTGTGCACATGCAGCAGTTTACAAAAGCAAATTGCATTCAGCAGCCACCAGTTTAGTCGATGAGGCTCAATGGGTTGAGCTACTCCAACTCTGCTCCGGGACCGGTGTCCTCGGAGAGCCATAATAGCCGAGCGAAGAATGGCAAACCCCAACCTGCATCTACTGGTAATCCATGCCATAGTGATGGATTACTAGTAGATGTAGGTTGGGGTTTGCCATTCTTCGCTCGTTCTTCCAGGGGTGTAGCAGCCGGTTCGGCTGTGGCCGGACCACTTTTTCGCCCGACCACGGCCAAAATTGCCCAGAATGCAGGATTTTGCACCCTAATTTCAAAAAAGTACAAGGGGGAGACCCCTCCTGCCGGACCACCTCCAACGGCGATGCTACACGCCGGTCTTCCTCTCACTGGCCATCAGTCCATGCCGCTTGTAGAGAGCAATTGCCGCCTTGCCTTGGCCTACGGTGGCTGAAGCCGTAGACCTCCGTGACCATCGTTCTAGCCAGGGAGTAGTAAAACACCTACTCCCTGGGTCTAGCATGCACTCAAAAGTGATTAGAGGTATTTGGCTAAGAGTGCACTGCTGCACTGTCTTAGATGTTCGCCCTTGCGGCTTTATCAGGGAGTAGCCATAATGAAGAGTGCAGTAGTTCACCCGATCTCTGTCAGAAACATGACCATTGTTTAGTGACTGTTAGCAAGAGTACATGAAAACCAGAGGGTGCAGCTTGGGGCTTTTTCTACTATGGGTGTCTGCAAGAGTACATAACCCCCCGTACTCTTGGTGTCTGTTATGGCGGAATTCCATGATTACATCATATCTGGTGCTGATCTGAGGCGGGAAATGGCGTAGTGAGTACAACTGGTTTTCACGTACTCTTGCTGTTAAATTAAAGGGGAAGTTAAGGCAAAAATTAAAATTTCACCAGTTGTAGTCTTCGGGGTGCTGAGTCGAATGGTCTTGGTCCGAGAAAGCTGAGACGCTCCCTTCCTACTTGAATCCCAATCGAACTCGCGCACTTCCACCGCGCCACGGATGTGGACAGAAGTTGTGTCACTCGTGGTCAGGTCAGCCAGCTGCTCAGAGTGCCGTTCCTACCTGGTCCCTCAGGCCGTAGCTCTATCGCCTTTGTTGGCAGTACCACATGGAACTCTCTCCCTGCTGATATTCGCGCTTGCGACGTACGCCACACGTTTCAAGCATTGCTGTCTGGCTATGACCTCATCTCCCTCGTCAACTAGCTCTCCGATGTTGTGCCTACTATGTCTCCTTCACAGATTCTGCCTGAACAGATGCTCATCAATTATGTTCTTGTCCTCTATCCTAGTCCAAATCCTGCCTTGCCCATGCATGACTCTCATGAAATGCCCGTACTAAATAGTCTATAGAACAAGAATATTGTATATCATACTTCTCTCATCAACTATGATAATACCCATTTCATACCGCCCCCCCCCCCCCTTCATAAAATTAATACCTACTGTTTTCTTTCCTTTCATTTCATCTTCTTTTCCGTTCCTTTCTTCTTCATACACATTTTAAACATTTTCATCATAATTATTGTGAGAGCCGTGGGCCAGCAGCCCCGGTGAGAAGGCAGTCTTGCCTGTTCATATGGTGAAGTAAAATAAAGAAACAACAACAACAACTCGGTGACTGCGCCCTACTAGATGGGGATTTGTATGCAAAATGTCACTAAAAGCGCCATTTCGTTCTTATAAAAGCACGGATGACCGCGATTGGCCCATATGTTGTACTCCTTTGGACGCTGAGTCGACTGGTTTTGGTCCGAAAAGGCTGCGATGCAGCGTTCCTCCTTTATTCCCAATCGAACATGGTTGAACAAGCGGTCACGTGCTCCTGGGTGCCCAAATCACCTGGTCACCACGCCAGCAGGCGACAACTTTCACACCAAGTTCAACTCGAGTGACAGGAGTGCACCCAAAAAAAGTCTAACAGGCTAGTAAGTTGTACCCTGCAGGCACGGTGACCAGGTGACTGGTGTACCCAGGAGCACGTGGCCGCTTGTTCAACCATGTTCGATTGGGAATAAAGGAGGAACGCTGCATCGCAGCCTTTTCGGACCAAAACCAATCGACTCAGCGTCCAAAAGACTACAACATATGGGCCAATCGCAGTCATCCATGCTTTTATAAGAACTAAATGGCGCTTTTAGTGACATTTTGCATACAAATCCCCATCTAGTAGGGCGCAGTCACCCAGTTTCGGTGGAAATGCGCGAGTTCGATTGGAATTCAAGTAGGAAGGGAGCGTCTCAGCTTTCTCGGACCAAGACCATTTGACTCAGCACCCCGAAGACTACAACTGGTGAAATTGAAGGCCGCAGACATCACGCAACTACGTTACTTGTTTGACATGTATTTACTGTGTATTTTATAACAAAAATATTATTGAAAACCCATAATCGATTTTCTTGTTCCTATCATCAGTGGGAAAAATACGGAACTAAGGATACAACCAAAGAAACTGAAGTTAAGTACTGTAAATAGAAAGGTGTTCGAAATAACAACAAGATACAAGTGCAATAAAACCACTAGAGGAAACGCAAAAGGTAAAAAGATTACGTAACCAAAGGCGAGAAGGCGCTAAACGAAGTGTCAACCTACGAATACAACTTCAGTGCAACAACGTGCTCTTTCTGCTTACACAAAACAGGCTTATGAATACGTATACAAACTGCCTCAAGGACTTTCAACTGCTGGACATAACACGCACGACACAGTACGCGCACGACGCGCACGTGCACAGTACGCGCACGACACAGTACAGAAAAATGAGAGTCATCATACACACTAAGACAGGACACGAAACGGTTGGTGAGGAGACAGAGGACGAGGCAGATGATGGTAGTGATGATGATCGTGAGGATGACGAGTGGAACGAGGAAGAGGATGATGAGATGGACGAGGAGGAGTCGGGTGGGAAGGAGCGAAATGAGGCGGATGAATGTGTTGATCGTAAGAAGTCAGCTGTGTATCTACACTTGTTAGCTCGTCCTGACTAGGGCTGAGTCGGGTAGCATTTTCTTCGGGTATCAGGTTCGGATAGTTTTCTACAGGTAGCACGGGTACCCGATCGGGTAATGTTTCCATGGTAACACCACAATGCACCCCTTCCCTTACACACTGGATAGACATGCGGAGGATTACAAGAATTTGTACACGTGCACTGTACATGATGTCATCTGCGACTTTGAGTTTTCGGGTACTATTCTGTACCCGTCCACCCGAGGTCCTCACGGGTAGCACGGGTACCCGGCTATACCCGTGCACACTACAAAAAAGCACAAAAATCGACAAAGCAAAAATGAGTAGAGGGGGCGCGGGGGGGGGGGGGGCTCAATCAGAGTAGGCAGGGCGCTGTACGACCTCCAGTCAAGTATTCTGTTAAAATGTCCTAGGAATCTAGAGGTACTGTCTGACTAAGAGGCAGCCTGCACATTTAAAAGGTATAGATATTTTGCACATGTCAAGCAAAATGAAGCGCCAAAGGGGCCGCGATCTTGAGTGATGAATGTAGTAATGCACGTGTGCGTATGCGAAAAGGGAAATGCGTACACTCATGATGAACATGTGGCTTTTAGTCGTAGTTCGCATGCGCTGATCCTAAACCGCGGGAATCCAAGTTTCAACCACCTCTGAAACTTGGAGAGCTTGGAGAGCTTTGGAGAGCCTCCTAAAAGTCGGAGAGGATATAAGCACAGCTCTCGAACCTTTCGAAGAGTCTCCAACTTTTCGGAGAGGATTTAAGAACGCACCCTTAGAACCCCTTTTGACTCCACACAAATGTTCGCCATGAAGTTTATGCCAATGTGAGTGTTTATTCCACCCCGGTTCGAGTCCATTTCAGCCTGCGGTGCAAGCGGTTACCTCGCATATTCTCCACTGATTCAGATTCACATTGATTCAGATTGTTTACGGAAACTCGCAGGTAGCGCCTTCGACCGTCCACATGGAAAGTACTCTCACTTCTGTAGAATCACCATCAGGCCCGTTTCAATCATAGCATCATGGCCGTGCAAGTTGTTCGCACATTTCAGCAAGGTGCGGTAGTGCATGCAGCTGCAAATTCATGCCGGTTTCACGGGACGCTGTGGGTCACGACTGTACAAAACGTGTCTTCCCTGCCAAAAAAATAAACTTTATTATAGTGTGGTGAATCCAGTGAACTGGAATGCTTTATATGCTCGTAATACTGACTGTATCGAGTGACTTTCGAACTACAATAAAACCTGTAACTAAAGACCACTGTAACTAGCGTCTAGCGACCAGCCCACAGGCCACAGACCATTTCGCCAGGCACGGACGGTCTCACATTCATGTACATGTATGGTTGTGCGGTGCAAACCTCTAGCTAAGGAACACCTGCCACTAAAGACCGCTTTTTCTGGCCCAAGGGGTGGTCGTTAGTCACAGGTTTTACTGTATAATAATAATAATGTTTTAGTAATTTTTTACAGAAGTTTACCAAGCCTCAACTCCAAACAGGGCAGAGAAAAAAAGGGAGGAGAAAGAAAACGGAAATGACTATAAAAAAACTCACCTAAATTGAATGTCGTCCGCTGCGTTCGACGCTACGTTATTCCTTCGAGATATCCCATAGTCATGACAGAGTTATGTACAGGTTGCTGCGAGTTGAAGAGAAAAGTTTCTTCAGAGACTGCTTGCATATCGTGCCTGTTCGTTTATCTAGGTGCTGTTCGGTTTGGAAACATTAGCACCGCCGTACCACTCACACCTACTTCGCCACTCGGATGGAGCTGTTGTACAACAACTAAGACTAAGAGTCTACGCGCCGACCTTAGGTGTGACATTTCTACCTCATTGCATGCCTTGCAGTTAGCAACCTGAAGAACCGTTCCGCCATTTACGATACACGTGAGTTGCAACATTGCTATGGAGCAAAGGCGACTTGCAACACGGTGTCACACTCGATACACCTCCCGTCACGCCTTGACTCAAGGAAAGCTGATAAATCAGGCAACTCTCTATTTTCGCTACCGCTAACTCTCTGACTCTGTTTCCTTTGGCAGTTTCGGAAGGTAGAATCTTCTAATAATCGCAACACCCGATCGAGAAACTGACACATGAACTTTTCTCTTGTCTTCGTCGAAAATCACGAGCCTAACCTGTAGATCTACCCGATGTCCTGTAATAATATCCCATGATGTAGACAGAGGAGTGCAGGAATCACACATGCATGGCAAGCCTCAACAACCTTCTCAAGATCTCTTCGCAGCTTTGGCGATCGTTCGAGCTTCCCACGATATCGATAGGGGACAAAGGTTGCACTTTGACCTCCGGCGAGCGGTAGGAGATGAAAATTGCTTATGAAAGTTGATGTGATCGCGCAGAAAGCGAAGGTCGAGACTCAGTCAGGGCTCAGTCATGGAGAGAGAGAGAGGTCACAAATCTCGGTGGCCTCTCTACAACTAGACTCGGAGAGAGAGTAAGGGAGAGAGGGAATAGTCTGTGTGGGACGATGAAGAACGGGCCACTAAGTACTGGGAAGTGCTCAGGGCTACCAGGAATTGGCATTTGTAGCATCATGTACCAAGACTTGACCTAAGTTGAAGAGCTGCGCAAGTCCACTCGAGTGTAGTTTTGGCAGCACCAGGCTCCTTTTACGGTCGCGGTATCCCTGAGAAGTTGAACTCAAACGCGACATTTGACCAAATCACTACTCGACTGCTGAGGATCGAGCAGCACGCCTACAATGTAGTAACCTCCAAACCGGTGAGTTCATAGTTGCCTCTGCATGTACATCGTCACGTGTAAGACCAGAACCGTCTAACCCTGTAAAAAAGAATATGCCCCAGCTTCTTGCATAAGGCCACCCTTTGTTAATTCATTGTTTAACGTCCTTTTTTTCGCGAAAAGGTACGCGGGAGGGCGGAAAAAAAACAAAAGCCCATTCCAAAAACTGGAAACCCCAATCAAACATTTTGACCAGTAAAGCATGTGATATATACAATATTTCTGGGTCTAACGGCACTTGCAGGCATAGAACAACACTCTTTGATGGTACATTGGAGCACATGCCTGATGAATCCAACAAAACAGGTACATAGCATGGAGTTAGCATGTCATGAATTCATTACATCTGGATTTTTACTAGGGCACACACCGTACGATATTTAAAAGCCAACAAAAAAAGAAAAAGAAGACAAGACAAAGGCATGCCCGGAAGGCAAGATTATAAGTTTAAGGTCATGATCGGCACACTGTGAAACTACACAATCATGTATCTGAAGACTTCGCATATTATTGGTACTACTACTTTCTTGTTTTTTTTCCGGTCGGAGGCAAAAAGGTACGCGGGCGCGGACGTTAAACAACGAAAAAAGAAAGGGTGGCCTAACCTCAAGATCTGTATGGCTCGAAACTTTGGATATTTTCACCTTGGCAATCATGCAGGGGCGTAGATCTACCCAGAGTCTGGTATGAGGGGTGCTCCAGCTTCTTCTTTTTCAGTGACCAAATTCATTATCCGCCTTTGGAAGCCACTGTAGAAACCAAAGCTTTTTTGGGGATTTCAAAGGCCCGAAACAGCAGATTAGTGAGTGCACTTTCATGAACAATCACTTTGGGTCGATTTGTTGGAACAACCTGTTAACTTAATCGGAGTGCTTCCGAAAAATCAGAATGAAACAAGGGACAGCCTTGATATTAACAAGAGTGCACACCGTAACACAACCCCATCCCAATAGATGACTTGCACAAAGATTGTCTGGGTTCGAGACGGGGCAAGTGGACCTTCTGACTCTGACTTCCCCACCTTTTGAGTTCGTGACTTTCGAAGTTTCGCTTTTTGCCTGACGAACACTGAGCTAGTTTTTTTGGCTAGAGAGTAGAGTTGTTTTGATTCGGCTTGTATCGTCATGCCGAAGCGCTGCTACGCTCCTGAATGCACTAGCAGACGAGAGATGGAACTGAGGCTCCCATTCCATACGTTCCTTTTCGAGCCGGCCGGCCGGGAGGCAGAAAAAATGAGGGAATATTATTTTAGTACATGTATCATTGGTGTAGGCTGCAAAAAGCACGTCGTGGTCCTGAACTGTGACTACTTTCCCGCAGTGGAAGCGAAGTCAAGCACAACGAAAGTTTGTGGACGTCTAAGAAAGAACTCGATTCCCTTCGATTCGGCTGCGCTAGCTCCAGAGCGACCCCAGTCTCCTGAGGACAGACTGCGGAGAGGCCAGGAACCTGCCGAGTCAAGAGTGGAAGCCCAAACCACGAAAATGAGGGGTGGAAGGACTGAGTGTGAGAGCCAGATGGCCTTTAGTAGTACTTCAAGTAGTATCTGAGTTGAAGGAGAGAACAAGTGTGCTGGAGAAACGCTGCGAAGTCCTCAGGCCTGATGTGTACTAGCTACTGTTGAAGTCTCACTTGTTCCGATATGAACACTTCATCAGCACTGACTCTGAGCAGCTGTATCTAGACTTGGACTTAGGCCAGAGACATAGCATTGTAAACCTTACTGAAGCCATATGTATCCAATGCCTGGCTGTAGTGAGAAAGCAGTTTGGCGCAGGCTCGCAAACTATGATTGAATCAGGGAGTGGTGGAAAGTCACATTATACCTCCCCATGATTAGCTGGCAATGACGACGATGCGGCTCCGGCTGGGTCTCAGTCTCAGAAAGGATTTGTTGGAGCATCATCAAACAGTGCATTCGCCTTCATCATACACTGGCTCCGTTGCCTACAGTAATTCACATTTTGACGGGACGCGCTGGGACGATACGGAAGGAGCGGCGGGAACCATTGGAGTGCTCATGATGCTGGTTAGCGGAGACCGATGTGTCAGGAACGGGAACGCAACCGCACTACTGTACAGATCAGGAAGCGATGGAAGAGTTGAATCTGCTCAGCCTTCCATGCCGTGTACGGGGACACGAGAGTAAAAATGGCTACATTTCAAATGTGAACTGGCGATGGCATTGTGTGGCGACGAACACAACTGCAACTGTTCAAATTTCAGCATTTCGAACATTATGCTTCCCATGATAACTCACCGAATGGCTCACATGACGGAGTTGGACATTACCAGGCTAGGATTATCATTTGCTGTATTTATGGATAGTCCTTGAGTTTTCAGATGAAGTGCTTTATCTTTTACCTGTCGTTCCTTTAGTATGGCACAATGTCCATGGCTGCTTCCTTGTCTTCATAACAGACTGGTATAATCAGCATGATTCTGATTTTTTTGAGAAGAAATAAAAACTTTCCTTTCGGAAAGGAAGCCCAGAAACGTCAACCCCCATGGACTGTGCTTTATGACTCTCGTCCATTGACGTTAACCGTCGCAATAACTGCTGCATATATGTTGTGCTGTTCGAACAGTACAAGATTTTACAGCTCACCCACGCCTTCCCAACAGGCTCTTATATCCCGTACCGTTAGCGTTACATTGAATATGAACTAGGCTAGCACAGTTATCCTTCGTTCTTTTGATGGCGGCGGGTAGCATGGAACTTGACGTGTTCTTGGGATCCTCGTGCAACACTTGCTGTTCCCGGATGCCATATTATTGGGTGCATCGAGGTTGCTTCTATGCTCACTGTTGTTTAGTTAGACAACTTTTTATAACTATTTCACCGAAGAATAAGGCAAGAGCATTTTGGGTTGGTTTGGACGCCTGGCTTCTCTTCACATAATAATACAGTCATGTACTTCCACTCAGGGAGTAGTACAATACCTGCTTCCACTAACCCTACAACTACAAGTGCACATGCATGACTCGTGAGCTGCTGAAGACAGTGACGGTACTGATCATGTACATGTACATGCCGTGCACCGTTCATTCATGCTGACAAAAAAGTACACTAGTCTACAGACGGTGGAGGGTGCCCGCAGTGTAGCCTGGGTGCACAGGGTGCACTTGCCCCGTCTCACTCGCGGCTCGGATCTTTGTGCAAGTCATCTATTGCGCACTCTGGGAAATTATGTACTCTTGATATTACGGATATCCTATACCCTGTCCTCACGCCCGGACTCAGCCACACGGTGAGCTATCACTAGTGACATAGACAATGAGTGGAAAGCAACACATGTCACTTGGGGAAATCGTAATAATCCCGCCAAGAAAGGGTTAAAGGGGAAGTTAAGGCAAAAATTAAAATTTCACCAGTTGTAGTCTTCGGGGTGCTGAGTCGAATGGTCTTGGTCCGAGAAAGCTGAGACGCTCTCTTCCTACTTGAATCCCAAACGAACTCGCGCACTTCCACCGAAACTGGGTGACTGCGCCCTACTAGATGGGGATTTGTATGCAAAATGTCACTAAAAGCCCCATTTCGTTCTTATAAAAGCACGGATGACCGCGATTGGCCCATATGTTGTAGTCTTTTGGACGCTGAGTCGACTGGTTTGGGTCCGAAAAGGCTGCGATGCAGCTTTCCTCCTTTATTCCCAATCGAACATGGTTGAACAAGCGGTCACGTGCTCCTGGGTGCCCAAATCACCTGGTCACCACGCCAGCAGGCGACAACTATCACACCAAGGTTCAACTCGAGTGACAGGATTACACCCAAAAAAGGTCAAACAGGCTAGTAAGTTGTACCCTGCAGGCACGGTGACCAGGTGACTGGCATACGCAGGAGCACGTGACCGCTTGTTCAACCATGTTCGATTGGGAATAAAGGAGGAACGCTGCATCGCAGCCTTTTCGGACCCAAACCAGTCGACTCAGCGTCCAAAAGACTACAACATATGGGCCAATCGCGATCATCCGTTCTTTTATAAGAACGAAATGGCGCTTTTAGTGACATTTTGCATACAAATCCCCATCTAGTGGAGCGCAGTCACCCAGTTTCGGTGGAAGTGCGCGAGTTCGATTGGGATTCAAGTAGGAAGGGAGCGTCTCAGCTTCCTCGGACCACGACCATTCGACTCAGCACCCCGAAGACTACAACTGGTGAAATTTTAATTTTTGCCTTAACTTCTAAACGGTTTGTGAGAAAGAGTCAGTTTCATGAATATCTCCATTAGTTATATTCTTTCAGAGGTTGGGCACAATCTAGTTCTTTTTAATATCAAACTCACTCACATCTCGGTGGATGGCCTCACTCAAGACCTTTCCAATGAGCTCTCATTTCGCAGCGTAAATCGGACAATCTGCTGCAGAGTTTAGTGGCATGGGTGCATGAAGCTGACCAAGGTCGGAAATTTGAGGGGGGTACTTGAGCATCCAAAGCCGGGTACACCACTGCAATGTGTAGCCAGCAGACGGTTTTTGGCAGGGAGTCGTAAATACCGGTATTTTACGACTCCCTGGTTTTGGGCGGTGTGGTGTGTTGTTTTGTGAGCAGGGAGTCATAAAATACCGGTATTTTACGACTCCCTGGTTGTAACTTGTGAGCAGTGTGAAATGGCTACAATGGAGTCTCTGCATGTTCAGCCACTTTTGTAGCGTACACACAGAGTTTAGAACGTCCACAAATACCGGTATATCTGAAAAGATGCGTGATCACTCTGTGGGCCTGTGAGTAGAAGCAACACATTCTGTAAACGTTCTGCACCGTTAGTCTATTCTCTGTGGCTGCAATAAAACCGGGTCATGAACGTGGCTATCGAATGTGCCCAAGTCAAAAGTAGTTGACATTACTGTGTGACACCATGACTGTATGATACATCGTAGCAGCACATGATGCAGAAGTTGTGGCGATGGTTAAATGCCGATCGGCGTGCAGTAAGCATAAGGCCTGGCGCATAACTGGGCACTAAGAAGCCATCCGGCATTAGCGATAATTTTCACGGAACAAAAAAAGGTTTAGTTTTGACCCTCCCCACCCATCCACCCCCTTCAACGAAAAATATATTGACTTAACAGCTAGAATAGATTGATGTTTCAGCGATCGATATTTTTCAAAATGAAACTCTCCCCAACCCACCCACCCATAAACGAAGATTTTTCTCTTCGTGAAAAAGATCGATAATTGCGGACGGCCGCTAAATCTGGACAGAAAGTTCATCTTCTCGGGGATTCTATTTGTTTTTTTATCTGCTCAAAAAGGCTAGGTAGCACACTCATAGCACCTATTTGCCAAACAGACCAAATACACAATCAGTAGAACTGGTTGTAGCTAAGGACTTTCTGCCTGCCTGATGATCGGCACACGGAAATATTATGCAAGTTCATCAGACCTGTAGATCTAGAGATAGAGTCTACAGTCCATTTCAAAACTATAGACGCGTAGGATTTTTGAAATATTTCAAATTTGGCTGGAACTTTTTGAGAATAGTTTTCGGAAAATTGCTCAGGACCGCTCCACAGTTACTCTCATATAGTTTCTAAACGATTGGATAGCAGATGCCCAATTTGGAAAGATTGATGCACAAAGTGATCACAAATTTTATGTGGTATAGATGCTGGCATAACGGTTTTTGCCTAGGTACGCGTCTATAGTTTTGAAATGGACTGTAGGATTATTATCCAAAGATAATAGTGTACATGGTCAGAAATCCTATAGCTTGCATTCAACTTGGTCTTGTGAGCAAACTGGAGAGTAATCATATTGGAGCCATTATTGGTCAATGAGATACACGTGCGCATGCAACTGCAGAAAAGGAAATCCAGGAAATATCAATACACATCTGACTTTCATGCCGTGGAATGTCTCAGTACTCCTTGTCAGTTTTGTGCTGGATTGTGCACATCTGACAGTTCAAAATCTGGTTTAGTTGGTGGACTCGATCGCATAACTTGTGCCCACACTTTTTCCATGTTACAATTTTTTCCTTGGCTCACCATCTGAGTTCTTATTACACATCAAGATGAAAAATATTAGCACACAGAGAGACGAAGCCAGTTGTAAATCTGATGAGGCCTTTCGCATTATTACTTGTCAAATCAGTACATGGTGATGATGTGACGAAGCACAACGATGTCAATTTCTACAGCATGTTGGCGGAAAAATTGTGATGAAACGTACGCAAGCCGAATGATGGTGTGTGTTGCTCCATAGAGTACAAGAACTATAAAAAATTGTTGTGCTCCGTCACATTATCACCATGACAAATCAGTACATTGTACAGATCTGGGGCTCTGTTTTGAGAAGTAATGGAACGAAAGGCCTCATCAGATTTTACAACTGGCTGTGTCTCTTCATGTGCTAGTACGTGTCCCTCCGGCTACTGTAAAACGGCTAATTTTAGCCATGATGATATTTTGGCGACTTTAGCAAAAGCAGTGTTTTCACTAAAGTTTTGCTTTTTGCAAATCGAAACTTTGCATGTACAGTACAGTACCAGTCATCTTTCTTTTTTAAAGTCTGAAACTCGGATCGCTAAAATATTTCATCGTGAATTGGTCCAGATTCAGAAAACGCTAAAATGTTTACCCGCTCAGAAAATTAGCCGTTCTACAGTAAGTCTCTAGTAGATCAAATACCAAAACATGGGAGGCATAGTGTTCTAAATGCTCAAATTTGCAATGTCACCGTTGTGCCCATACTGGAACGATGCCCCCCACGTGAAATGAATACAGCCGCTTTTGTTCACTTGCCTCCCGCATACCTCACTCAGTAGTATGGTGTTGAACAAATCAACTCTACGAAGCGTGACCCTTGTGTTGATGTCCACTCCATGGTAGTATGATTACCATGGTCACCAGGCGCATGTGCCGGTGCCCTTCAAGGGGGGTTCTCGGGGGCTCCCGGGAAAATTTTCAAAAAATGAAGCAAAATCCCGCATTTTGAGCAACAAAGGGGGGGGGGGCTCCAGAAAACTACTCAAGAAATCTACCGGATCGAGAAAGTGCTCCGAAAGGACAACAGGAAGAAACAAGCCCTTGTGAGGTGGAAAGGCTACTCGGCGAGATTCGACAGCTGGGTCCCGTTTGAGGAGCTCACTTGGTTGTGATCACGGATCACGTGGTACGGTAGGGTCAGGTTAGTAGATGACGAGACAGAACGAAAGCAGAAAAATTCAGGGCTCACGGTTGCGTAGAAAAGCGTCGATTAGATGGGGGTGGCGCACGTGCTCCAAAATGCCAGCTTCACCAATCAGCAGTCAGCATTATTTTGAAAAACAAGAAAACAAGAAAGCATTTTTTTGAAAAAATGAAAAGCGAGTCGCACCTCGGACACTGAACACAAGCGCTTACAGCAGCTGCTCAGTGCAGAAGACCTTGGCGACCGCAAACCTACCCAGTTCTTGCGACGGATGGAGCAGTTGCGAGGCACTACCAATATCGACGACGCTCTGCTCCGGGAGCTGTTCCTACAGCGCATGCCCGCACAAGCCCGTGCCATCCTGGCTACCGTGCCTGCCTCTGCACCCCTCGCGGACATGGCCAAACTGGCAGACACGGTCATGGAGCAATTTCCTGTCGGCCCAGCTACTCTCTCAACAGTTGCCACCTCAGCTCCGTCTGCCTCGGTGTCCACCCAGGACCAATTAGCAGCACTCTCGGCCCAGGTGGCTCGCATTGAGCAACAGCAGCAGCACCAGGACCGTGGACACCCTCGGCAGCGCTCTGATAACCACTCCCACAGTGCTTCCAGCCGCGGTCGCAGCCCATCATCATCCAAGTCCGATGACGCGGGTATCTGCTGGTACCACCGCAAATTCGGTAACCAGGCACAGCGCTGCATAATCCCCTGCTCCTTCAAGCCGTCGGGAAACGCTCCAGCCAGCGACTGACGGTGTCCAGTGTTCCTGGCAGGGGATTGCTGTACGTCACAGGCAAGCTCTCCGGGCTCCGGCTCTGGCTCGATACAGGCGCCACTGTGAGTTGCCTCCCGCCCTCTGCTGCTGACCGCCGTCATCCACCAACCTCTCGGTTACGTGCCGGTAATGGCCCGGGCATTAGTACATTTGGCGAACGTTCAACTACCATCGACATTGGCCTGCGGCGCCGCTTTCAGTGGGTTTTTGTGGTGGCCGACGTCACGTCCCCAATCCTTGGCATTGGCTTCCTCCGGCATTTCCACCTACTGGTCGATCCTGCCGCTGGCGCCCAGAGGGACACCTCTACCCAGCGGGTTGCTTCTGTTAGCCCATCGGACACACCATCCAGTGCGCCCTTCTTGCCACTACCCGATGCCTCAGCTGACAGCTACATCAACCTGCTAGGCGAGTTCCCATCCCTCATGTTGCCGCCAAACCAGGAACATGTGGCACAGCACTCAGTACAGCATCACATCACCACCAGGGGAGCACCAGTACATGCCAAAGTCCGTCGCCTGACTGGATACCGCCTGACCGACGCCAAGCAGGAATTCGAGCATATGATGCAGCTCGGTATTGTCCGCCCCTCGACCAGTAGTTGGTCATCAGCTTTGCATCTCGTTGAGAAGCCTTCGGGTGACTGGCGACCCTACTGGGGATTACCGTGCCCTCAATGCTGCCACCGAACCAGACCGGTACCCACTTCCTCACCTTCACAATTTCGCTGAGCATCTTCATGGCAAGTCAGTGTTTTCCAAGGTCGACTTGAAGAAGATGTACTATCAAATTCCTGTTGCGCCAGCCGATGTCCCCAAGACTACCATTACAACCCCCTTTGGAAGCTTCGAGCTCCTCTGAATGCCCTTCGGCCTCCGGAACGCGGCGCAAAGCTTCCCACGGCTCATCGACAAAGTCACTCGTGGGTTGGATAGCGTTTTTGTCTACCTGGACGACATCTTGGTGGCTAGATCCTCCCATAAACAGCACCGGAGGCACCTCCGACTGCTACTGCAGCGCCTGGCTGACTATGGGTTGGTGGTGAATCCCGACAAGTGCGTCTTTGGTGTGTCAACGTTGGAGTTCATTGGCCACACAGTCAGCAGTGACAGCACTAGCCCTCTGCCAGCTAAAGTCACTGCTGTCCAGGAGTTCCCTGCACCGAAATCCATTTGCCAGCTCAAACGGTTCCTTGGCCTCATCAATTTCTACCGTCGGTTCCTTCCAGACTGTGCCGCTACGCTCAAGCCTCTCACAGCATCGCTCGCTGGTCCCAAGTTGAGTAAAACGGCTCCGATCAGTTTGAATGCGACTGCTCTGGCGGCTTTCCAGACTATCAAGTCCACACTAGCTGCAGTGACTTTACTCCACCATCCCGATCCCTCCGCGTCGTTCAGCCTCATGGTTGATGCATCCGACCAGGCCATTGGTGGAGTCCTCCAACAGCAACGTACTGTACCGTATCCCAACCTCTCGCGTACTTCTCTGTCCCGCTCAAACCAGCTGAGACACGGTACAGTACGTTCGGCAGAGAGCTCCTGGTCATCTATCTCTCAATACGGCACTTCCGGTACTTCTTGGAGGGCCGCGAATTCTGCGTGTTCACCGACCACAAGCCTCTGTGTCACTCCCTCACTAGCTCATTGTCACAGCACAGTCCTCGGGAGATTCGTCACCTCACCTTCATCTCGGAATTCACCACCGATATCCGGCATGTCAGTGGTTCTGCTAATCCGGCGGCCGACGCTCTCTCCCGCATCCCGGAAGCTGTATGTGCTACACACTCTGCCATCGACAGCACCACCCTGGCGCAGGCCCAGTCTACTGATCAAGACTTAGTCCGTTTCCGTGCTGCTCCTCAAACGGGTTCATCTGTCACATGGTCCTGCCGACAAATCTCCCCATCGCTGTATGTGCAAGGCAAACATCTCCACTGGGACATTCCGACCTTACGTCCCCAGTGCCCTCCGCCTCACCGTCTTCCAGCAGCTCCACGGCTTAGCTCATCCTGGCCGGCGTGCTTCCGTTCGTCTCTTGACCTCCTCATTCTTCTGGCCTGGTATGCGCAAGGACGTCCGTCAGTTTGTGCGTGAAAGCACTGGCTGCCAGCAAGCAAAGGTGCATCGCCATACCCGCTCGGCCCCTGGGTCTTTCCCGCCCCCGGCCCATCGCTTTGCTGAGGTGCACATTGACACTGTTGGTCCACTCTCCGCCTCGCTTGGCCACACGTATTTGCTCACGTGCATTGATCGTTTCAGCCGCTGGTGTGAGGCCATCCCGATCTCGGACATCACTGCCACTACCACTGCCCGCGCATTTCTGTCTGGCTGGATTGCCCGTTTTGGTGTGCCACTGACTGTCACCACTGACAGAGGAAGTCAGTTTGAGTCGGCATTGTTCAGGGAATTGCTACAGCTGCTTGGATCACACCGCATCCGCACCACCGCGTACCATCCAGAAGCCATCGGTCTCGTCGAGCGCTTCCATCGCGAGCTGAAGGCCGCTCTCATGGCCCGTTCAGGGGCGGCGGCTCGTTCACAGTGGTGTCATGAGCTCCCTTTCATTCTCCTGGGTGTTCGAACAGCTGTCAAAAACCAGCTTGCTTGCTCTGCTGCCGAAATGGTATATGGTGCAACATTACGCCTGCCTGGTCAGTACTTCGACCCCCGCCGTCCAGCATCTCCAACAGCTGATTATGTGCGTGCATTGCAGACCTTCATGCTGTCTCTTCAGCCCGTTGCTACCTCTGGCAACGCTGCTCCCGGCTCCTGCGTTCGTCCCCATGGAACTGCAGTCCCTACCCATGTCTTCATCCGTCACGACGCTACTCACAATGCACTGCAGATGCCTTATGACGGTCCCTACAAGGTCATTGCTCGTGCCAGCAAGTTCTTCACAGTCGCTATCAAAGGCAAGCATAACACTGTCAGTATCGATCGCTTGACGCCTGCTTTTGTTTAGTCGGTCCGCTTCACTCTGCCCTGCCTCGCTTGTTCTTTCTTTCCTTTTTTCTTGAATTCCTCAGTATACTGCTTCTCTCTCATTACCTTGCCGTTTGTTGCTTTTGCAGTTGCACTGTTTCTTGCCATTTGGGCTCTGCCGCCCCGCTTCACGGTTCTTTTGTTTTCGTTCACCGCTCCTCTGCTCTCTGGGGGGGGGGGGGGGAGTACTGTGGCGGCCCGCTCCCAAACCGCATGGTATTTTCTACGAAATCCCTTCTTTTCACTAAATCGCAACTTGCACTTCTCACAGTTCTGCACTTTCCTTTTTGGCCCTGCGTAGTATCCAAACATAGCCTACGGTGTTTTCCCTCGGGTTCACCTAGGGTTCACACTCAGCGTACCGTACTGCTGTGCTTGCATTTCCCTGTACAGGTCCTCCCTCATTATAACGAGTCCGGTTAGTACATAAACCCCGTTAGTAAATAGAAATCTGAAATCCCCTGGCGAAACGTGGTCTATACAACTGTTCACAGGTCCGGTTACAACATAATCCGTTATTACATAAAATCCGTTATAACGACCCTTTGCCCAGGTCCCTGGAGTGCCAAACCCTCAGTATAAGATAATATCAAGAGTCCATAACCCAAGAGTATGCAACTGTGATCTCTTTTCTATGGGCCAACCGCGCGGCGCGCTGCCTTCATTACAATCATTCAGCTGCAGTCCGCGCACTGCGGAAAATCAAACACCGCACTTTCCCTCTAGTTTGAAATGAACTTTCGTACGGAACTGGAGTTCACGCACCAGAATTCAGAGATTGTGTAGGTACTGGAACGAATCGAGCAAAAACGGATGGGCTCGTGCGAGAAATTGAGAGTTTGAATACATGCTTTCAGAGCGTGATGAAGGCAAGTTACGTAATGAAGGCAGCGCGCCACGCATGCACCCATCATCACAGTTGCATACTCTTGGGTTATGGAATATCAAGAGTACATAACCCCCCAGAGTGTGCAACGCCGATCCAGCTCTGCGTAGGGTCTTGGTCGAGCGGAATCGGATCTTCTGATGTCATGCGTACACTTCACACCAGCGCAAGGCCGGTCTCGAGGCAGGGCACCATTGTTTTTGATCCAACAGTAACCGCGACTCCCCGGGTTCCCCTCAGATGTGTACGGTATTATGACGCAAAGATCCGATTCCGCTCGACCAAGACCCTATGCAGAGCTGGATCAGGCGTTGCACACTCTGGGGGGTTATGTACTCTTGATAATATTGACCATGCAGGACCAAGGCCAAAACACGTAGGATAAAGCAGAAAGAGGAAACGTATTATGTCTATGTATTCGTGAATATGGACGATCCTTTGTATTCAAGGAAGAGTTATGTTGGAGTAACTTGGAGATTTTCAATTATCTTATAACGAGTTGAAGCATCGATAATTTATGTTGTATCGAGGGTAGCCCCGGTAAGTACGAAGGAGTGCCTACTTCACCTCTAGCTGCAAGTCCTGCTACAAGATAAGTCTCGTTATAAGATAACTTTTTCGATGGCCCAGAGATTATCTACTAACGAGGGAGGACCTGTATCCTTTTTCGGCACCCTGCTTACTTCTGGGGCCCTTTTCCTTTTCAGCCTCCGACAAGATTTGCACTCACTCTCTCTCGTCTTCACGATTGTTAGTACTCGTACCAGCAGTTGTTTTTCCTTCTAGTATTTATGTTTATTGTTTTATATTGTGGTGGAAAACTCCCGTTTCCAACAGAACCTGTTGTTTTGTTCGAGTAGACCCCACACTCCCAAGGGAAGGGCTGAAATCAACCGGGTCAAAAAAAATCGTACAAACGTACTTCTGTGCGTATCTCGCGCCAGGTTTGAACGGCACTGCACATGCAAATTTTGCGCGAACGGATTCACGTGACCATACAGGACTCTAGAAGTGGACATTTGGCAGCATATCAGTATTTGACCCGGGTCAACTGTCTTCATGTAAACCCTCACCTATTTTGTCTATCGTACAGACTTTCAACCCGGGATGAACTCGACCCGGGTTGAAATTTGTCTTGTAAACACAGCCTATGCAGTCTCGCAGGCACGCGCGCACGTGCACACACACACACACGCACACACTTTTTTCAAACTTTGGAGCATAGTGCAGGTTTTCGCGCTCTGAGGCTCCCACAGTTTCTCGCCAGGAACACCAGCATCAGGCCGGCCTGGTTTCAAACATTAGGATTTACGTACTAGTTTGTAGTAGTAGCAGAAAACTAGGGAGGCATCCGATAGCGTTGGGTCACCTCCGCCATGCCTCCAACCAAGAGTACATGAAAAACATGTACTCTTGCTCCAACTAAATCAGCCATTCGTGGACTGGCGGATTCCGAGGTAAAGCTGCTGTGCTCCCTCCCCGGGATCGAGTTGTCGGTTGTAGATGTGATGAAGACGTTAGCAGCATTGGTAACGGAGTCCGCAGACCGCGAGGAACGACTGAATAACAGAATTGACGACTTATCGAGGCAAATTGCAGGGCTGAACGAGGAGGTTGTCGCCCTCAGGGAGTCCGCCATTGCTTCTCCTCGGCCTGCCACAGCTAATGGGGTATTCACACGACAGGCAGGCACTTGCACGTTTTACAAGGAGTGACATACGAGAAAAGTGACTGTGTGGATTCACATAGCTGCACTCGACGACAGGCACGTTTGCATTTTTGAATGCTTCACCGACCAGTAGCCATGGGTATTTCAAATTTTCAAAACACACATATAATAATTATCATGCTCTAAAGAGCCGCGTAAAAAATCAAGTCTTGTTTCGCGTTTTTTGGTGTAAATGTACTCGTGCACGCCAGGATTATCGTGAAAGTGGGCCCCCCAGCTCGCTTTCACTTTTCAGCCACTTTCAGGCACTTTTCTCGTTCACAGGTAAAATACCATAGCAACTTTTAGGTGCACGTGGATTTGCCTGTCTTGTGAATACCGAATAATTAGGCCGCGGTCACACATGCACTTTTTTTGGCGGTTCCGCCAAAGCGTAACTTACGCTTCCGGCAACGGCGGAGGCGTAAGTTACGCTTTGGCGGAAAGTTTGGATTTCGCTACGCCAAAAAAATGCGAGCGGAGCCTTCACTTTCGCGGATCCGCTTTGGCGGAACCTGCATGGTGATGGCTTTGGAGTTTGGTGTGCTACTTCTGCACTGAGTTCTGGTGTTGTTTGGTTGCCGTTTGGTATTCAGCTTTCATATCGTTCTTCTTTGCCAATGAACTTTACGTTCTGGAGATCTCGCAAACGATACTGCATCATTATGAGTGGATAGTTGGTGAGGGAACCCGTCTCCCAGCTCATTGGCCCCCATCGCGGACGATCTCCAACTCTCTCCTTCTCTCTCCAAGCAATGCGTCCACCAGAGTATGCAGCACTAGGACTGCAACCAGGGAGGAGTAGAGTACTCTGCCACACCCTCACTGCAACTGCAGGCATCCACGCAGTCGTTAGGGTCGATGATGGATCATGGAGGAGCCAACGACACTCTGCTATACAACTATTTGAAATTGATATTGATGTAAACTAAACTATTATTCAAATACACCCGTACTGGGCCGCAGTGAATGTGCCCCAAATCCACGAGTGTACTTGACAGGAGACATTCAGCAGCCTGTCAGCGATCCACGATAGCTCTGCTTGTTCAAGCGAAGGTCGGTTCAACTCGGACAAGAACATCTAAAATTTCATAGGACGTGCTGCATTTGCATTCCCTCCGCCAAAGCGGAGCGTTGAGGAGCACAGAAGTCTACATATTTGTGTGACCGCTGCATCCTGTGTTCCGCGAAAGTGGCTGCGGTAGTTACGCTTTTCGCCTCCGCAAAAGCGGTGCAAGCTTTTCATGTGTGACCGCGGCCTTACGAACCCAGAGAACTCGTACTCCGCAGAGTCGACAGCGTACCCGTGCGCGCAGGGGCCAGGCCCAGGATGCCACGCGGGACCAGTCCCAGGATGCCACGCGGGCCACGACTGATGAGGGCGATGTGCAGCATGCTGGCCAGCGCAACTTTGAGCTGGAGGAGGACAACAACGAGCCCCAGACTCTGGACATCATTGCTGACGACAGCTGGCAATTAGTTGCACTAGAACCCCCAGGGCCAAGAAAGCAGTAATCTTTGTGGGCAACCTAGGTACAAACTGCTCTGAAGAGAGCATCAAAACTTTCGTGAAGCAGCGCTCTGAGGCAATGGGATCAACGGCCAGTGTTCATAACAGCAGCATCCACACAACGCAGACGGGAAAGGTGTCAGCTAGGATTTGTATAGATGCCACAGACCTGAGCCTCGTGACAACTCCGGACTTCTGGCCAAGGCCTCTATACGCCCGGCCATGGGAGTACCGAGACCGTCCGAAGCCCAACCGACAACACCCTGCCGGCACTGCGAGAGGTGACCCTTCATCTGATGGTGCTGACAGCGCTGACAACGACAGCACGGCATCTGCTGGCATCCCGCAATGATCAGTGCAGCTCCGCCGCTCCGCTGGCTGGTGACCAACGCATTTGGCCTCACCAACAAGCTGGGAGAGCTGCAGCATGCACTGCTCAACGATAACTTCGACATAGCGGTTATCACAGAAACAAATTTCTCGGCCCAGACCGTAGCCTCTGAGACAATATTTCCAGAATACTCGCCTCCCATCCGACGTGACCGGATGCATTTGGTGGCGTCATTGCTGTATGGGTGAAGTCCGGCCTCCCAGTGGTACACCTCGACCAGATTCCCACTGATGACCACGAAGTTCTCTGGCTCGCAGTGAGTCTTTCTATGCAACAATCTGTTGTTATTGGTGCCTTGTATCGGCCTGGATCCTGTGCGGACAACGACACCTGTCTGATTGAGTATCTTGGACCTGCACTAGACGTGGCCCGCACTAACGGCACTCACATAGTGCTAGCTGGGGATTTTAATGTCCATCACGAGACTTGGCTCTGCAGCAGCAAAACAACTGTAGCTGGAGAGGCCTTGGAAGAATTGTGTGCTGAGCATTACTCCACCAGCATGTCTTGCAGCCGACTAGGGGTCTAAACACCCTGGACCTCGTCCTCTCCAACATGCCCGTTCCTATCGTCACCACTGTGAAAGCGCCACTTGGTCGCTCTGACCATGGAGTTGTACTTGCCGCCTTTTATCTCACCTTGATGTTGAGCAAGCTACCTCCAGGACTGTCTGGCGCTATCATCAGGCAGACTGGGGGCGCCTGCGGGCCTTCTATCGCACTACTGACTGGTCCACCATTGTGACTGACGACCCTGAAGAGTCCTGCAGGAAGCTAAGTGACGTCATCTCCAGCGGCATGCAGAAATTTATCCCCGCCAAACAGCTTGTTACCCGCCCAGCAGACCCCAAATGGTGGACTCTTGAGTGCACCACAGCATTGAACACTAAAGACAAGGCATGGAAGGCCTGGAGACGCAATATTTTCAGCGAAGCCCATAAGGCTAGCTTCATGCGCTCAGTAGAAGATGCTATCCTCGCGAATGTGCGAGCTCGCACATCCTGGAAACTGAGAGTTCGTCGGAAACTGTCACGCGGAGGAGGCCTGAGAGACAAGCAATGGTGGTCGGTGCTCAAATCTGCTGCTGGCGCCAGTCATGGCTTGTCCATACCATGCTTGGTGGATGACGCTGGTCACCAACTCCGCATGGATGCTGCCAAAGCAAACTGCCTTGGTCGCTACTTCGCCAATAAATGTAGCCTTGGAGATGATGACTTGGGCCCGGGGCCAACCCGGGGTCACCCTTCTTACCCGAATCCACTTCCGCCTGCAGGCGGAAGTGGATTCGGGTAATGCAAACAGTGAAACGCCTCCTGAACCAGCTCGACGTCCGGTCCGGACAACATCCCTGCCCGAGTGCTCAAAGAGTGCTCCCATGAACTTGCATTGCCTCTCACGTCCCTCTTCGCCCTGTGCTTCCGTAAGGGTGTTCAGCCAGAGGCCTGGAAGAGTGCTCGAGTTGTGCCAGTCTACAAGAAGGGCAGCCTATCCAACCCTAAGAATTACCGCCCAGTCTCCCTCCTCCCCATCATCTCCAAAGTGATGGAGCGTATTGTGAACTGCCAAATTGTGAATCACCTTGAAAAACATCATCTCTTGTCAACCAAGCAGTACGGATTTCGCAGTGGCCTTGGAACAGCGGACCTACTAGCAGTGCTTGGGCATGACTGGTCGCTGGCAGCTGGTTCTGGTGGCTGTGCCCACGTTCTGGCTGTCGACATTGCTGGTGCGTTTGACCGCGTGTCGCACCCCGGCATCCTACACAAAGCGGCCACTCTCGGTATTGGCGTTGGCCTGCTGCAGTGGCTACGGGACTATCTACGAATCGCACACTAAGGGCAATCGTCAATGGAAAAGAATCTGCTCAATTCCACATTAAAGCTGGCGTACCCCAAGGCAGCATCCTGGGACCCACCTTATTCTTGATGTAGGTCAACGATGCTGAGACCTGTCTTTCCCCATCAACGCGAATGGGTGTGTACGCAGATGACACCACGCTGCACACCATCATACGATCCAGAGATGACTCTGCTGGCAGTATTGCAGACATGCAATCTAGCCTGGATCGATTGAGTAGCTGGGGAGAACAATGGCGAGTTCGCTTTGAGCTGACAAAGTCGCAGCTGCTGCATATTGGCCACCACCGCAACCCCTAGCCACTCCCAGACCTAACATACGGAGCCCATGATATTCCCTGCGGGGACGAGCTGAAGCTCCTGGGAGTGACCTTCGACAGCAAACTCACCTTCAAACGCCATCTCCGCAATGTTTCTCTTCGTGCTGTAGCCCGGCTAGGATTTCTGTGTCGAGCATCAAGTTTCCTTGGTCGTGAAGGACGCTTGACAATGTACAGAGGCTTTGTACGCCCTGTACTCGAATACACACCATTGATATGGATGGGCGCAGCCAACTCTTACCTGCAAAGTATCGACCGAGTACAGTGGAAGGCCCTTGCTATCATTGGTCCTGACGCCTTGCTGCAGAGCCTAGCTGCCCGCCGCCAAGTGTACGCTCTCACGCACATGTACACGCTAATGTACCTTCAAGACCATCCAGACCTCTCTGCGCTCGTGCCGCCTTGCCAGGAAGCTAGCCTCGTCCCGCGGACAAGGTCGCAGCTCCGTGTCCGCCACCAGCATCAAATACAAGCAGTGCTCTTCCCTACGGCCCCCAACTTTCTCCAGCGTTCGTTCCCATAATATTATGGTGTAGTGGATGAATGGAACAGGCTTCCGCAAGACATATTTCCGGATCTGATGCCCCAGTTGAAGTCTCTCCAATCCTTCAAGACGAAAGTCCATCGCCACTTGCGTCAAAATAATTGGCTTTGGGCTACGGACTCACTGTGAGGCTACGTCACCCGTCAATGAACAACTACCCTCGTCCATCATCTCTTTCTTGTTTTATTTTATTTCTCTTTAGGCTAACGCAAGTTAGCAGCCAGCCCAGCGAGCTGGCCCAACCTGTACGCATGCGCTAGTCACGTGGGCACGCGCCCTTCAAAATCCTGTACAATGTCTCTTGCATGTCATTGCTGTTTGGACTTTCGAGCGTGCAACTTGCGGAACATGTGTTCCCAAACAATTACCTTCCCACCCTCCCACCCACTAGCTCAATTCATGTTTCTGGCACACACATGGCAGTACCGTATTTCCCCGTAAGTTAGTTCTACCCAATGACTTAGTACCCCCTATAAAAATACACTTTCCACTGCCGAGGTTATCACCCCGAAAGACAGTTCCCCCCGAAAGATAGTAAGTTCGTACCCGTCCTACATGTACAGACACCGTACAGTACATACATCATATGCACAGACACTAGAGTTGCGCAGGCTTCCCACTGCGTGTCATTTATCCCCGATAAAATAGTACTCCCCGAAAGATAGTAACACCCCTGAAAGTTAGTACTCATGTGGCTGCTAAGTTCGAAAGTTAGTACGTACTAACTTACGGGGAAATACGGTATCTGTATAGTCCATGAGAATATAATTATGCTCTCAACTGGTTATGCATCTCTATATATTTAGCATTTGGCGGCTCTACTCAGAAGCCATTGGCGGCTCGATGCGGAGTCATTGGCGGCTCGATGCGGAGTCATTTGGCGGCTCGATGCGGAGTCATTCGGCGGCTCGATGCAGAGTCATTCGCCGGCTCGATGCGGAGTCATTTGCTGGCTTGATGCGGAGCCATTTGCCGGCTCAATGCGGAGTCATTCGCCTGCTCCAAGAGGAGTCATTTGCTGACTCAGCTGCAGAGCCATCATACTAGTAGCTCGAATCGGCACTCCCAGCTTAATCCAAAATTCGGTTGCTCTGTTGTGAGGTGGGGGGATGCTAAATGAGCGTTAGCATGCTAACGCGAGTTAGCAGCCAGCCCAGTGAGCTGGCCCAACCTGCACGCATGCGCGAGTCACGTGGGCACGCGCCCTTCAAAATCCTGTACAATGTCTCTAGCATGTCATTGCTGTTTGGACTTTCGAGCATGCAACTTGCGGAACATGTGTTCCCAAACAATTACCTTCCCACCCTCCCACCCACTAGCTCAATTCATGTTTCTGGCGCACACATGACGGTATCTGTATAGTCAATGAGAATATAATGCTCTCAACTGGTTATGCATCTCAATATGTCGCCAAATGCTAAATAGCATTTGGCGGCTCTACTCAGAGCTATTGGCGATATGTCGCCAAATGCTAAATAGCATTTGGCGGCTCTACTCAGAGCTATTGGCGCCTCTATGCGGAGTCATTGGCGGCTCCATGCGGAGTCATTTGGCGGCTTCTTGTGGAGTCATTCGGCGGCTCCATGCGGAGTCATTCGCCGGATAAGGTCATGTAACTCATGTTGGATAGCCACATGGTAAGCCTATGGGACTATGACCAGCCGCTTGCACAGTAGCACTACGTTGCACGTACGATGATCTTCCTGCCTCTGCGCACATGCATAATGATGTGTCACACTTGATGTATCGTGTGTAAGAAATATCGGAAATAAGAATAGAAAGTCGTTTTTCAAACACCCACGCTATAACCGATACCTACTGTACAAGATGTTTGTCGTATGACCTACAGACAGGACACCAGCTCCACAATACGAGCATGAAAGTAGGAGATGGTGGAGCGCTCTGGTGGTACTCTACAGTCCATGCAGTTATCAACAAGTTACAAGCTAGCACTAAGACATACCAGTAACAATGTAAGTGAGCATTTCATCAAGTGCTGCTATAAGTTTGTACACACACTTGAGAGGAATCAAAAGAGTTTCTGCTGTAACTCTGAGTTGCACGGTTATAAGTTTGTATAATTATCTATAAGTGACTGGAATTTGAATTTGACTGGAATTTCGAAAAAAAGTAACTTGACAAAAATAATTATATTTCTGAAATATTAACCTCCTTGGCCTCCTTGGCCTAATAAAAATATTCCATTACTGTATATGTATTCATAAAATTCAAAAGAAATGTTTCATGTATCTGCATGACTATAAGTAGTAATTCTGCAACGGGCATAGTAACCTGGTGTGGTCCTCTACAATTAGCTGTCTCTACTGTCTAACCTACTAGACTATTTCATTTCCGTATATTTAGTGGGGTGGTGATCAAGCATAACATAATGTAGCTAACATTTGGCAAATGTGACTAAGGAAGAATGGATTTGATGAATAGCATAGCCAGTTAGTAAGATCGAGAACACACAACGGAGAGAGAGAGAGAGTGAGAGAGAGAGAGAGAGAGAGAGAGAGAGAGAGAGAGAGAGAGAGAGAGAGGGACAGAGGGAGAGAGAGAGAGAGAGAGAGAGAGAGAGAGAGAGAGAGAGAGAGAGAGAGAGAGAGAGAGAGAGAGAGAGAGAGAGAGAGAGAGAGAGAGAGAGAGAGAGAGAGAGAGAGAGAGAGAGAGAGAGAGAGAGAGAGAGAGAGAGAGAGAGAGAGAGAGAGAGACAGGGAGAGAGAGAGAGAGGGAGAGAGAGAGAGAGAG
Source organism: Sycon ciliatum (assembly GCF_964019385.1). Lineage (NCBI taxonomy): Eukaryota > Metazoa > Porifera > Calcarea > Leucosolenida > Sycettidae > Sycon > Sycon ciliatum. Next base: position 28,834,010 of record NC_088652.1, on the reverse strand, counting down.
AGAGAGAGAGAGAGAGAGAGAGAGAGAGAGAGAGAGAGAGAGAGAGAGAGAGGGAGGGAGGGAGGGAGGGAGAGAAAGAGAGAGAGAGAGAGAGAGAGAGAGAAGAGAGAGAGAGAGAGAGAGAGAGAGAGAAAGAGAGAGGAGAGAGAGAGAGAGAGAGAGAGAGAGAGAAGAGAGAGAGAGAGAGAGAACAGTACCAGTGCGTGCTGCGTGAAGTGCTTGACACCTCAATCTGTGATGGAGCAAACAGAGATACGAAGACGATCACATAATAGTATACACCAGAGCTAGAATGGATTGGACGCATGCACATGCACACATACACACATACACACACCACACAAACACATGCACACACAAACACACACACACACACACACACACATACACCCTGAATCCACACTCATGCACACAAATTAAAAACATTTCTGGCGTTTTAAGATGCGACTAGCACTCCGGAAAATATGCTATATAGTAGTACATGCGCTCCAATTTTCCAGTCGTCAGGAACTTTGACTTTTCTCCAATTTGATTCATGCATAACGGATACCTCAACAGTATACTTTCTATCACAGCTGGGACAATATCTGATGAGAAACACAGCATCGCAGCCAAACAACAGACGTACATTGCAATGACTTATTCCGAATTCAGGTAGTGCAAGAAATGAATGCAACCTACCGTTTACACACGAGCCTGCCGTGGCAGAAGCTGGTTCATCTTGTCGACCTTGTCGGGATAGATACCCCAGCGATTGATCAGCTTCACCAGCTTGCTGTAGCCAGCCTGTTCCTCGCTGCTTACAATGTTGACCAACTTTTCGTTGTGAGTGCGCGTTCCATCTAGTTTCTCAATCCTCTTCAAGTCTTCTATCTGCTCCAGATCGGCGAAGAACCCGGCCGCTTGCGCCATCTTACGAAATGTTCCCGCTGGTAATTTGCCCAACCAAGGCGAAATATCGGTTAGAAAGGCACGCTGTTGGAATGGGTCGCCGTACGACTTCTCATCCTCGTCTAATCAAAATATACATGGGATAAAAACACACACATGAACAAACATACAAAAAATGATTTATGGCCAGCCGCATACGTTAGGTTAACACAGCCAGGTTCTAGAGTGTCGATGTGCATCACTCCAGTCTGGACCTGTACATCATCAGTGGTTGATCTAAGTATGCTTATACCATGGCAATGGCTAACCTGGCAAGGATTCTTGGCATCTAAATCACTGTTGTGCTACATGCATGTGGCTCCATTTCACTATGCCATGTATACTTTTATACACACCAAACACTGTATTTAACATACATATACCCAATCTACAGACAGAACTGTTTCATCCTTTGTGGACTTGTCAGCATACACATACACATACTGTATAAGCATAATGCATGGTGTACAGATGAACGGAATTCCGTAGAATCTCGTAGAATCCCGTAGCCCCTGTTTGGTGTTGAATGTGAAGAACCCTATTGTGTTTACTGCTATTTCCACTGTAGGGGATCCTGGTGCTGCTGTTTCAGCTGCTGCTGTTGATACTGCTGCAGCTGAAATTGCCACTGCTAGTGCTTCTGCTGCTGATGCTGGTGAAGGTGCTACTGGTGATGCTGCTGAAGGTGCTACTACTGCTGATGCTGCTGGAGGTGCTACTGGTGATGCTGCTGCAGCTGAAGTTGCCACTGCTTGTGGTGATACTGGTGAAGGTGCTACTGCTGCTGATGCTGCTGCAGCTAACAGTGCTGCTGGTGCTTGGGGAGAGGAAGATAGTTATTTTTTTAGTGATGTAAGGAATATTCGAATTATTCGAATATTCTAGAATACCAACACCAGAAAGAATATTCGAGTGCAGGCAGCATGATTCGATATTCGAAAAATCGAAAAATTGGCACTTTTTGGTTGTGTTATTTAGCTCCAACCTTGATCTCCTGAACAGTATTGAGGATGACAGTAAAGAAAATATTTTCTGAGAACTGTGAAGCTTGTTCTTGAGTAAAGTCTGCTCGTAAGCAGTGGGAATGTGATCTGTATGCAACATGAATGTTGAGTCTGATGGAGTGAAGTGATCGACGCCCATCACAAGAATAATAGAATATTCGTTCGTTCGTCAAAGCAATATTCGAGAGATTATTCGTTCGAAGAAAACCCCATTCGTTACATCACTATTATTTTTCCTTTAATCCCTTTAAGAGTCCATGAAGACAAGGGAACGAAAACGTTTGGTTCTAAAATTTCCTAGTGTTCATCTGGACCGGTGTGGATGGCGTGGATGCATGTACTGCATTCAAGAACAACCAGCTTCATTTAACACGAAAGAGTGGTAGCGACCTCGGCGATAATCGTATAAGAAAGTTAGTTGCTCCCACACTGAAATAGTCAGTGGTGAGTCAGTCAAGGGTCAAGTCAGGTCGACGGGAATAGGGCGAGTTGCAGTGTGAGAGCAACCAACTTCCTTACAGCTTCCTTTAACGTAAACATTATTAAAAGATTGCGCAGGTGTTCTTAGCCGTTCCCCAGTCATGATCGGCAGAGATAAAACACCAGTTCACACAACAAGTTGACAACAACCTGCATCAAGCAGTGGAGTCGACTTGGTTACGTATGCCCATTTCAGCTGATGCTGCACTTGATGGGTTGCCAAGGCAACACCAGGATACAACAGTTCTGTACCTGGAGGTGTCAACGATGTCGGTTTAGCCGCATGCGCAAGCCTGGGCTTCTTCATGCAGGGAGCATGCTCGTCATCAGCTGAGCCTACAATGTGTAGGCAATAGAGAGACACAAAGAAAGCAGCAGCTTGTCACGAATTCAGACTGCAGCCACCTGACTGTAGACCAATCAATGCTAACAGAGTACAAGGATATCACCTCCTCATCAAAGTCTACACATACACGTGCATACAGTGACAAGAGGGTATTCAGGGCATGATTTACTCGAACCAAGATGCATAGCAGAAAGTGCAACGCACTTTCACGTTTGTATAGCAGTTTTTCATTTTGCGTAGCAGTTTTTCCATACGCACCCGGTTACATTACTGCACACTGTAAAACGGATTTTTGCACGGTAATTTCAATCGACCAACCTGATGGTCCTCCATAGTACAATGGACTGGTGATATTAAGCTGATGATCAAGAGAGAGAGAGAGAGAGAGAGAGAGAGAAGAGAGAGAGAGAGAGAGAGAGAGAGAGAGAGAGAGAGAGAGAGAGAGAGAGAGAGAGAGAGAGAGAGAGAGAGAGAGAGAGAGAGAGAGAGAGAGAGAGAGAGAGAGAGAGAGAGAGCAGTGTATTCGCGCTTGGATAACAATGGAGTAATCAGAAACTCAAAGGTAAGAGCAACGCTAGTTTAGTTAAATACAATTTAAATTTATTATGATTATGAGAAGTACATCATAAGAAAACGTTTAACAGCAACGTTTGTTAGTGCACAATACTTCTTAATCAATGGTGATTTCGTCGTGCTTTCTCTTGTAGGGCTGAACATCAGGGGCGGCGAGGAGTGCTGAAGAACTTGTCAACAGCTGCAGAGACGTCGGAAGCGCTTGGGTCTGGACCCTCAATGGCAATCCGCATCAGGTGGTCAAGGGTTTCTTGCTTCAAACTGCACCGCCAGTCAGTTTTAATGCGGCGCATCGCACTAAAACCTCGTTCGACGATAGCATTGCTGACAGGGAAGAGGAGAAGGATCTGGATCAGAAGCCATAGATTCGGGTACTGATTCTGGTGCTTCGCAAGGACAAGCCAAACATTACTGCTGGACAGGTGATGCGAGGATGAGTGCCGGTATGACTTGAAGGCATCCCACTCTGATACAACAGCTTCACGATCTGCAGCTGCGAGAACACCTTGAAAATGGTCAAACAGAGACAGAAGAGTATCCAGACCGAACTCTTCGAGCGCCGAATCTTCTCTTGCCCATGATGATGTGTTGAGGATGCCAACACCCTTGAAGACTGGCTGCTGCTCAACGTCACGGAACCGATCATCCAGGCAACGCTGGATGGCATCTGCATACTCAATGCGAGCTTGATGGAACGCACCAAGGCTGGCCTGTGTCACCTTGTGAAGTTTCACACCCTTGAAGTACACGCCGCTGTCATCACCACCATCATTGTCAGCATCCAAGAACTCCTCCACGTCAGCAAGGAAGGTGTGCAACTGTGTCTGCTCTTCCACAGCGTTTTCAGTGCGCATGCGCTAGATCATGGCCCTACAAGCGGACAAGCTGGATAGAGCAAATTGCAGGTCGACAGAGCTACACTGCAAATTAATAGACAGCGCAGCAAGCGGTGTTAGCATCACGTTGAATGCCACAAGGTTGCACACGAACTTGAAGCTAGTCAACTGCTTCAAGTAGCCTCTGAATCTTGCAATGTCGGCAGTGTTATCCTCAGCCAAGTTGGGGAAATGTTGCACAATGACTGGGTAGCAGCTGATCAAGGCTTTGACAGCCTTCCTCTTATGCTGCAATCAACGGGTACCATGAGCTTTCTGAGGCTTGATGATGTGCTCCTCCATCCCCTCAGCAACACTGTGTAGATCAGGGAGGCGCTTGGGCCTCTTTGTGTACACATAGTAGATGTCGATCAGCATAGTTGATATATCTTCCAAATACGTTTTTCCAAAAGCATCCTTGGCTGCCAGCTCCAAGCGGTAGTTGAAGCAGTGAACTGCAACAAGCCAGGGCATGGCGTGCTCAGACCTCAGCAGAGCTGCAACACCACGACGAACACCCATGTTGACTGCAACACCACGACGAACACCCATGTTGACTGCAACACCACGACGAACACCCATGTTGACTGCAACACCACGACGAACACCCATGTTGACTGCAACACCACGACGAACACCCATGTTGACTGCAGCACCACGACGAACACCCATGTTGACTGCAACACCACGACGAACACCCATGTTGACTGCAACACCACGACGAACACCCATGTTGACTGCAACACCACGACGAACACCCATGTTGACTGCAACACCACGATGAACACCCATGTTGACTGCAACACCACGACGAACACCCATGTTGACTGCAACACCACGACGAACACCCATGTTGACTGCAACACCACGACGAACACCCATGTTGACTGCAACACCACGACGAACACCCATGTTGACTGCAACACCACGACGAACACCCATGTTGACTGCAGCACCACGACGAACACCCATGTTGACTGCAACACCACGACGAACACCCATGTTGACTGCAACACCACGACGAACACCCATGTTGACTGCAACACCACGACGAACACCCATGTTGACTGCAACACCACGACGAACACCCATGTTGACTGCAACACCACGACGAACACCCATGTTGACTGCAACACCACGACGAACACCCATGTTGACTGCAACACCACGACGAACACCCATGTTGACTGCAACACCACGACGAACACCCATGTTGACTGCAACACCACGACGAACACCCATGTTGACTGCAGCACCACGACGAACACCCATGTTGACTGCACCACCACGACGAACACCCATGTTGACTGCAACACCACGACGAACACCCATGTTGACTGCAACACCACGACGAACACCCATGTTGACTGCAACACCACGACGAACACCCATGTTGACTGCAACACCACGACGAACACCCATGTTGACTGCAACACCACGACGAACACCCATGTTGACTGCAACACCACGACGAACACCCATGTTGACTGCAACACCACGACGAACACCCATGTTGACTGCAATACCACGACGAACACCCATGTTGACTGCAACACCACGACGAACACCCATGTTGACTGCAACACCACGACGAACACCCATGTTGACTGCAACACCACGACGAACACCCATGTTGACTGCAGCACCACGACGAACACCCATGTTGACTGCAACACCACGACGAACACCCATGTTGACTGCAACACCACGACGAACACCCATGTTGACCGCAACACCACGACGAACACCCATGTTGACTGCAACACCACGACGAACACCCATGTTGACTGCAACACCACGACGAACACCCATGTTGACTGCAACACCACGACGAACACCCATGTTGACTGCAGCACCACGACGAACACCCATGTTGACTGCAACACCACGACGAACACCCATGTTGACTGCAACACCACGGCGAACACCCATGTTGACTGCAACACCACGACGAACACCCATGTTGACCGCAACACCACGACGAACACCCATGTTGACTGCAACACCACGACGAACACCCATGTTGACTGCAACACCACGACGAACACCCATGTTGACTGCAACACCACGACGAACACCCATGTTGACTGCAACACCACGACGAACACCCATGTTGACTGCAACACCACGACGAACACCCATGTTGACTGCAACACCACGACGAACACCCATGTTGACTGCAACACCACGACGAACACCCATGTTGACTGCAACACCACGACGAACACCCATGTTGACTGCAACACCACGACGAACACCCATGTTGACTGCAACACCACGACGAACACCCATGTTGACTGCAACACCACGACGAACACCCATGTTGACTGCAACACCACGACGAACACCCATGTTGACTGCAACACCACGACGAACACCCATGTTGACTGCAACACCACGACGAACACCCATGTTGACTGCAACACCACGACGAACACCCATGTTGACTGCAACACCACGACGAACACCCATGTTGACTGCAACACCACGACGAACACCCATGTTGACTGCAACACCACGACGAACACCCATGTTGACTGCAACACCACGACGAACACCCATGTTGACTGCAACACCACGACGAACACCCATGTTGACTGCAACACCACGACGAACACCCATGTTGACTGCAACACCACGACGAACACCCATGTTGACTGCAACACCACGACGAACACCCATGTTGACTGCAACACCATCTATGCAAAGGCACACAAGTTTCTCTTGCCAATCATCCACTCCAAGTGAGAGGAAAGTACTACGCAAACACTCGATCGCTCCAGTTGCTGTCCCACTGCTGACGTCCTTCAAGGCAAGGAATCGAGTTTGGACTTGTCCATCACAAATGAAGGAGATGAAAATCAACTCCTTCTCCACAACGCCGCTATCCGTTGAGCCATCGATGAGCGCGGTGAGAAATGGTGATTTCTTCATTGCCTCAACAACGTCGTCGCGCATAGCTTCGCCGATCGTCGAAGTGAACTCACTGCACTTGTTGGCCGTGCAGTACGTCGAGCCAAGAGATACGCCATGTCTCTTCTCCAGCTGGATTAGAGCAGGGAACTTCGCAAAGGGAATCTCCTCCGCAGCAATAAAATACGCGATCTCGAATAACTTCGACACGCGACAGCGGTCCTCAGCGTTCGCACTGGCAACTGTTTTACCAAGCGGAGTTGACTTGTAGATGGCAGCGAGCGACATGGACTTGTTCTTCACCAAATTCATCGCCTTCACATGCATGTCTGATTTCGAGTGCTTCGCTATGTTGTCTTTCTTCAAGGCACTGCCCGAAATCCCATCCACAAATGCTCGACTAAAATTCCGGAGAGCACGAAGAGACGATTCGTTCTCACGGCAAACTCTGCAGTGGATGCCGGTGACACTGGACGGGCCACTTTCGACCACGATCCACTCTTTCTTCGGGTCTAACTCGCACCTCCATTTCTCGACGGTGCTTGGTCGCACAGACATTTTCCTACTGTTACTTATAAAAATGAGAAAGTGAAGAGGACTTCATGATCCGTGCAGCCTGCAACTGTAACTAGTGTAAGTAAGAACTATAAGTACACCTGGTGCATCCGCGGACTCCACCATCCGCACAGCCCGGTACTTGTAAGTAAAGTACGGTATAGATCTACACTAGCACACGACTAGACTTGCACTAGTACTGACTAGACTTGCACTAGTACTGACTAGACTTGCACTAGTACTGACTAGACTTGCACTAGTACTGACTAGACTTGCACTAGTACTGACTAGACTTGCACTAGTACTGACTAGACTTGCACTAGTACTGACTAGATTTGCACTAGTACTGACTGAGTACATGTACTGTTGCAAGTCGGGGTCCCAGGTGCGGTTTTTGTGTGCTACCGTACCGTGATGGGTGCACAGTACATGTCGGGTACAGGTACCAAAGTGCGGCATGCATCGCAGTTTTTTGCTCAACAACTTTGACATTGCATCGCACGTAGGTGCAATTGCGTCGCAAACTGCGATGCGATACCGGATAAATCATGCCCCGGTATTGCAAAACAATTCAACCAGCTCAGGGGCACTCACTGGCTCTGAAGATATTTTCGCCGGTTGAACCACACAATTAGTATATTCGGACGTCACCGAGAATGTTCAAATACAAAGGAAATTTAGGCCACCAGCCTCATGCTCATTTTCTCCGAAATTCGCCCGCAATCGAACGGCTCCTACACTCCCAGAGAATAAGGTTGACTCCAGAACTACTTCAAACTACTTCCTCCGCGTCATCGAAATTGTCGCAGTTTGACTTTTGATATAAAACGGGGTATTTACTCACCAGCACTCGTACCAGAGGCAAGGAATCAGACATAGGCGATGGTCATCAGTATAGGGTGACGGCAAAGTTCTGTTTTCTGTTATTGGAAGCTGGAATTTTGAACTAGACGCAATTTCTTCGCTGATGTCGCTGCGATGGTAATTTCGACTCGCTGAGATCAGTCAGGCGTTGCAGCCTGCACATTTCTCGTGCTTATGGCCATTCACTCAAGCCTCATCACTGTTTTACCTTAGCTGGGGTGAGAATGACTTCGTGGAACAAGTGGCAGCGCTTGGAGAAACATCGAGGGGTCAGCAAACTAAATGCCTGCAACAGCGATAAAATTTGTCGCTCTGGCCGAGACACTCAGTACATGATTGTACCTGCAAGAGCCGTGTAGACTCTACACGTAGTGCTGTAGTGATGCACGCGCAGGTGCCGTACCATGGTATACCAGTGAATCAGGGCCGGGCAGTGATGCTGAAAAAGAGGGCGCGCTGGACGTGATAGTACACTTACCTACATGAGCTGTGACCACACAGGCAAAATAAATGGGCATGCCACGGCTAAAAAAGTTCATTTCAAGATCGAGGTGATTCCGCCGACGGTAATCAACCGACCTCGCAACGATCGTGTATTCTTACTAGGCTTCGTTGGTGGTGAAGTAGAAATCATCCAGAGCTAGCAGACGACAAGCATAGCAGCTCTTGTCCTGTGGAGAAAGTCAAAACGTTTGAGATGAGGCGCGACCAACTTTCAACCTTCCTTGAAATATTTCGGAACGATATTATTGCGTCCATTGACATCAGCGACGACGAGGACTTCATCTCTGCATGAAAACTCTCAGTCCAACTGTCCTGGAACGTTACTCTAGTCTTCAGACTATTATACTGTAATAAGTTTTGAATGGCTTAGCTTATGGAGTTGTCAGTAACAAGTGACAAGTCACTAGTCAAACTGCGACAATTTCGATGACGCGGAGGAAGTACGTCTACTCATAACGAACTTAGAAGTTGCGACTTCGGCGGTAATAGTCATGAAGTTGATTGTTCCAACTAGGAACACACGCTTCTTACCGAACTTGACACTTGACTGACTCACGACTGCCATCCGGAGCCGAGTGGAAGGTGCGACGTGCTCCTCGTGTGCTCCGGATGGCAGTCGTGAGTCAGTCAAGTGTCAAGTTCGGCAAGAAGCGTGTGTTCCTAGTTGGAACAATCAACTTCATGTTTACTCATAATTTGCTACATACACACGGCTAAAACTCTGCCGTGTCCTTGCTGGGGAAAATATATTCACCAACCGGCATCATTGAAATACACATGAATCACAGTGTCCAAAAGCAACCAACCTCTCTTGTCGCCTTTCTCCTCTCCACCGATGAACGGTTCAATCGAGCTCACAAACGCATGCCGGTCGGCAATCTGATCGAATGTCTTTTCACTGCAGTGCAGAGTGGTACCGATAACAAAACAGCACAAAACAGAACGAAACAAAAACTAGAAACAGGTTCACGTTCTAGGTAAGGCCGTAACAGAAGAGCCTCCCTCAGTGGACAGTAGTAGAGCCTCTCCCTCCAGTGGACACTATAGAGTACCTGCCCTCCTCTCCCCCCCCCCCCCCCGTGGACAGTAGAGCACCCCCCCCCCCCCCCCCCCAGTGGAGCACCCCCCCCCCCCCCCCCCCCCCGTGGACAGTAGAGCACCCCCCCCCCCCGTGGACAGTAGAGCACCCCCCCCCCCCCCCGTGGACAGTAGAGCACCCCCCCCCCCCCCCCGTGGACAGTAGAGCACCCCCCCCCCAGTGGACAGTAGAGCACCCCCCCCCCCCCCCTACACACTAAATGTGCAGGCAGCGTGTTGTCAGTGTTTCCATTACCCTGAACACTTCGTTAATGAAAGCGGCTGATTAGTTAGCTCCAAGGCAACGTATTTGACCTCTTATAAACCTGCGAGGAAAGCCTTCACTAACCCAATGGCACCAAGCGACATGAATTCAGCGTCGTGAACACCGCTTTCACCAGCGCTGTGATGACCACTTCCTGGAGCACCGTCACCACCGCTTCTACTGTCCACACTGGCACAGGCTTCTGCTGCAAGGAAACAGACGGCGTGCCATTGGAGTGGCCAAGAGACATTCACACGCACGCGCGCACACACACGCACACACACGCACGCACACACACGCACGCACGCGCGCGCACGCACCCGCACACACACACACACACACGCGCGCGCGCGCACACACACACACACACACACACATGCAGATGCAACGTATACATGTACACACACACAGGTGGGCACGCACACACGGTTTATTGCAGAAGTTTATTGTCGCCACTGAAACAAACATGGTTCACTTCGTACTCGGACGGACCCCTCACTCCTCCAAAATGAACACAGTTTGCAATGCTGGACACCACAAATCAAGTGCATCTACACGTAGTGCATTGTAGAGCAAGTTATGATTTTCGACCTCCCACCCTCCTCCTCCTCCTCTGCCACGGACGATGTTCGCTTCAGGGCGACAAAATATGACAGCGACCCCATAGCAATTCTATGACAATGTAATGTCAGTTGTCTAGGGCCCAAAACAGAGTCAGAACTGCAGTGTTGGCTGGGATCAAACACCAGCTTGCGGTGAGAAGAGGCTCAAATTTTACATTCTATCCACACCAGATATGGTCCTGTGCTCATGCAGTGTTCAATACCCGAACGGGAATAGCTACCTCAAAACGAAAATAGAACAGCGTACCGGTTTCCTTGCGACTCACACGAATGCGGACATCATGCAAAACATCATTTGGAAGTAGCAGATCTGTTTGAATTGTGCATCCAACTAACCTGAAGGAAGAGAGGTCGATCTCGGGTCAAACAGCCTTCCACATGCATCCTGCAGGTATTGCAAGAGACCAAGTACACGCAAGCACATGCCCACGCCCACACACGTACACACACACACCCACACTCACGCACACACACACACCCACACACCCGCACATGCCCACCCACACCCGCACGCACACACCCTCACGCACGCGCACGCACACACACACACATACACATGCACACACAAATACATGTAAATACACACGAGCAAAAGCACACATGCATGCAAACACGCACACGCACAAGCCATAATTGCCGAAGTCAGAGTAGGCTCAAAATGGTTATCTCCTCATCCACATGACGGGAATACGTGGCAAGTTTTAAGAAAATAGAGACATGGTGCAACTTTGTGTGTGAAGAACTCTCCTCCTAAACAGAGATAATACAGAATTACAACAAGACCTGGTGGAAATTGTCTCTTGGTTCGTGCCCCCCCCCCCCCCCTCCACAAAAACATAATATTATGAACTAAAGCTAGCGGCAGGCGCTACTAACGTAATGTCTTTTGCATAGCTGCGGGAATTCAATCAGGTCAAGGCTCTCACCTGGTCAAGGCCCAGCCAGAACATGGCCTGCTCACGGATCATCTGTATATCCCGCTTCTTTGAACCTGTACACAGTGGGTAGTCTTCAGCCACTAGGGTGGAAGTGTCCAAGGCGTGCGCACAGCTTGGTGCGCAGCACGTAGATAAGCCATGCTGTAAACACTCCTCGTCCGATGTTTCTCCGCAGGGGCATGGCAATGTGCTGATCACTTCGACCTGCAGGCCCCACTTCCGTAGCACTGTGCGCACGATTGCCCGGACTTCATCCAGCGTAGACTTTCCGCTGCCGCCGTCTCGGCCCTTGCACTCGACGTACACTTGTAAGCCGTAGCGTGTATAGTGCAGGTGCAGCCACGGCCAAACGCTGTTCCAGCGAAGGCGAACGCTGCACCGTGACAGCGTGGCAGCCGAGCGATTGTGTGACTTCAGCAGCACCTCCACCACGCATTGCCAGTACAGGAACACGGGAAAGTGCATCAACTCATCGCTGTCTGCGTGCTTAAAGGACACGTAGGCACAGCAACGAGGCAGCTGGGGGTCCGTGCCCATGTCCCGGACGATTGCAGGTACAATAAACTCGTGCTCATCCTGCACAATTGCCAGGACTGAGAGCCATTCTAGGATTTCAAAAATGAGCTTGAACCCATCACTGCTTGCTCTGAATGCTTGCCACGCCTTAGCATGGTCGCAGTAAGACTGACCCTCGAACATCTTGTTGAGAGCTTTGCGTGCCAGGGACTCCGTCATGAACCCAGACTTATAGCGCCGCACTTCGTGCCTTGTGATGTCTCGGTCAAGCTTCATGTAGACAAAGGCATTGACACAGTCCAGGATGAACTGGGGCTCCAGGATGACCGTGTCTTTCAGCTTGAAAGTTGGGAAGTACGCCAGGTGGCCTGCTTCGTGGCAGTACTTCAGCAGCAGCTGTATTTGCCGGTCACTGCAGTCATGTGGAACAGCCTTGACTTGCTTCGCTATGAACTTTGCCTCCTTGAAGGAAATCCAAGGCCACGTGACCTCCTGCTTGAGCGTGTGTATGGTTATGCAGAATCGGAGCCATGGAACAGGGATGTTACGCTGGCTCTTCCGGCAGCGGTCGATGATGGCCTCTCTCAATCGCTGCAGCTCATCTGCTTGTGCTGCACTTCCAGTGGATCTGGTGCTGTCGATTTTGAAGTACGATGTTTCGTTCCAGACAAGGTACTTATACGGCGAACCTTCGATATTCTTTCGAAGTAGTTTACAAGGATCAGGCAAATCGGTTTTCTTCCACATGTCACTCTGACACCCCACTACAAACACATCATCATCATCTGCAGCACTCTGGTCTGTGCTGCTGTCAGCTTTCGCATTCAGCAGCAGCATGTCGAGCCAGCTTAGCAGCTGGTCTAGGCGAGTCGCATTGGCCGGTAGAGTGGCCCGCTCGATACATTCTTCCTGGCTGAACTGAAATTTATCGAGCTTGGGAAGGGTCTCTAGAAGGTTCAGAGAAGAATTGTATGTGGCAATAAAGGTTGTGTTTTTGGCCATGAAGAGGGGCTGCACGGATTGGTAGACTTGCTGCCCTCCAAGGTCGCGGAATGTGATGACGGTATAGTCGGGCGTGTTGGCCCGGTCAGAGATGTACTTTATCCGGTCTGCGTTGAGAAATCCTGTGATCGTCTTGTGGATTTCCTCGCGCATTGCTGGCCCGTCGCTGGTGCTGCTGCTGCTGCTACTGCTGTCCTCCATAGGTCCTGCATGGGTCCCAGCCACAGGATCCTCTCCTGCTGGGGCTCTCTCTCTGTCATCTTGTGTTGTCTCTTTGTCTTGGGGATGATTCGAAGTGGATGGTTTGCACATCATGGTGATGACGTAGAGTCGACTCAGAGCATCTGGCATGTCTGGGCATTCGATGAATCGACAGTCATCAGAGATGCTTGTAGTTGCGTAGGACGTGCGCATGCCGGGCGTGCTGAGTTCATTCTCATCGTGCATCTTCTCAAGCAACGCCTTCAGCAAGCTGGTCTTTCCAACGCGCGCCGCACCAAGTATTGCCACGTGCAGGAAATGGATGACGGTCGTACCGCCCAACCTGGCTGCCTCCTGCTCTGCTGCTTCGAGTTCACTGATACTTGGCAGAACAGCAGTATCTCCTGGGCACAGCGATAAGCACAGCACACATCAAAAAATGTTGTGTAACTGCAGGTGACATTTACAGTTTGTTGTTTCTTTTGTATTGCTAGCAAGAAATCATACAGTACAGGCAACAGGAATGCAAAACAAGTGAGAGTGCATCTTCACTGCATGCACTCGTATTATGAGAAAGCCCGCTTGACTCGCAAGTTTACGGTCACAGGTGGGTCTGAAAGTCATTGCTTCCCGCAGAATAACCACTCCATCACAGGAATATTGGCAGACAAGAGACACCTGTTATGGTGTTGCTACAGTTGAGGCACTGGGCTTTATAGAGTCCAGGGGCGTCACACACGGTACCACCAGCACCACCACGCTTGTACCACTTTTCGCCCCGGGTGCTGCGCCCAATTCATCCAAAAAACAAGCAATAAAAGAGCACTAAAATGTGCCCTGTTCACCCAAAAATCACTATTTATCAATGTTGCAAAGAATAGCAAAATCGCGAACAAATATTCTAACAAATATGAACAGTACGAAAAAATATTCTACTATTCTACCCTTACAGACGAGCCCATTTCAGCACACTATACTTTCTTGTTTATTTGAGCCAGCGCGTGCTAAGACATGACCACAGCTTTTGTGGAAAACGTCGAGAAAATCGTGATTTGAACTCCGCGACAACAAAATACGAAGTGGAGTGCGACGCGAGTTGCTGTTCTTGTTCTCCTCGGTAGACTGGACTGTTCTGGATGCAACTCTTTGTTGCAAGTACATGAAAGTTTATTCGTTTGAGTTTGGATTCCATGTTGCACTGAGTCTCCTAAAACGGATCGTCAACGGTGTATCGAAGGAAGAGGCTAATGTACTTCGGAGCGGAAGAAGTCGACATCCTCGCGTTCCATGCGCAGGATGAATTATTTTGTTTTTGTCTCTCAAAACTCTCCTACACGGAGCTAGCTTTACGATCCGACATCACGAATTTCTACTGACTTGAAACTAAGTAAAGTGGACTGATACGATTCGAAACTAACCGGGAATTGCTACAAACTACGAAGAAGAACATAATTATTTCTTGCGAAGGTGCAAACTACAAACGGCGCGTAGCTCAAACTTTTGATGCCATTCAACGAAAAGTGTAGTGGATAGTCACTACTGGAGGGTTCATAAAGGCACACTTGTCTGTTGTGAAGTCGGGGGTTCGCCCCGTACATTGGTATTTTGTATGGCAAGACAATTTCTGAAAATGCAAAAATGGGTTACGGGGTAACTGTTTCCCATGCCCCCCCCCCCCCCCCCTACTATTTTGACCTGGCTAGAACCCTGCCATCATATCTTCTTGCTAATGGTACTACTTGGGGACATACAGCTCTATTGCTTCCAACTGGACATTTGCTTCGTTAGTTGCTGCTCATCATGGGCAAGTTGCCGCTAGCAGCCTAGCATTGCTTGCCAGCTCTTCGAGCTTTTGCATTATGAGACCAGTTACTCAAAGTAACACATTGTTTCCAAAGCCAGTCCTTGTTGCCCTGACTGAGTGTGAATATGTGAGGGATTGGATGCTAAATATTATTCCAATCAGTGATGCACACTAACCCATTTTTCAAGAACGAATACTCTATCGAATACCAAATCTTCGAACGAACGGATAATCTAGTGTTCGTTGAAATTTCTTGACGGCCCGGAAACTTCTGCATTGCGTCTGTGCTTTTTGCCTGGGATACCTTCGCATCCGTGGCAGCTACAGCCGTCGAGCCAGTAACACGCCGTCGGATAAGATGTTCCCGCATTGAGCTCGTAGTCAAGCCATTGAACTTGAGTTTGCATTGAACTTTTGCGCCTCCATCAACTTTCTCGAAGTGCTCCTAAACGGAGCTGCTACGACCAGCTGTGCCAGAAGCCATCACGAAAAACGAACTGGATATCCAGAACGTTCTTCAAAGTGAAAGAGAGGGATGAGTTGGACCGCACTAAAATAGTAAAGAAGAAGGCACCATGGGCTCCCACTTCGCAACAGTACAGTGTGGGTACTGTATTCGTACAATTACACGTGCCCTTCGCAACTGTACTACAGTGCCGGCACTCTATTGTTACTACTACTAACTGTCTGGCGAGCGCTCACACATCCCGGATTCGTCAAGTACACATACGGTAACCGCTGTACTGTAATCTGTAGCAGCGGCCCTAGCTCTATTGCCGCTAGCGCAGGGTCCACATGTACTCGTACAAAACTAGCATGCATGCCACACATAGAACATGATTGTACAGCTCTTCGAACGAACTTTATTACTATTCGACTATTCGTGTGCATCACTGGCCATTCGTAACTTTTTGGCGAAAAAGAAGTTTGAGAACTGATTTGTCACTTACCTGCCTGCGGCTGTTTGGCCTCCTTCATAGAGAGTCAGAAAAAACAGAGACACAAATCACACATATGTGTTAGACATGCTCTCTCTCTCTCTCTCTCTCTCTCTCTCTCTCTCTCTCTCTCTCTCTCTCTCTCTCTCTCTCTCTCTCGTCGTTCATTTGCCCTCGCTGGGCAGTATAGTTTAGGCCCTAGCGGGCAGTATGCTTTTCCCTTGGCGGGCAGGTTGTCGGCCTCGGTGGCTGTTCGTTTGCTCAATAGGCAGTATGATTTAGCCCTCGGTGGGCAGTATATAATCGGCCCATGGTGGGCAGCATGCTTTGGCCCTCGGTGGGTACTATGCTTTATCCCTTGGCGGGAAGTTTGCTTTAGCCCTCGTTGGGCAGGCTATTGGCCTCGACGGCCGTTGTGCAACCTCGGTTGGGCAGTATCCTTTAGCCTTCGGTAGGCAGGTTGCTGGCCTCAGCGGCCATTCGCACGCCCTCGATTGGGCTATACGCTTATTCTTGCGCCCTCGGTCGGGCTACAATCATGCGCCCTCGGTCGGGCTATAATAATGCGCCCTCGGTGGAGCTATAATCATACGCCCTCGGTCGGGCTACAATCATGCGCCCTCGGTCGGGCTATAATCATGCGCCCTCGGTAGGGCTATAATCATGCGCCCTCGGTGGAGCTATAATCATTCGCCCTCGGTCGGGCTATAATCATGCGCCGTCGGTCGGGCTAAAATCATGCTCCCTCGGTCGGGCTACAATCATGCGCCCTCTGTCGGGCTACAATCACGCGCCCTCGTTAGGGCTATGATCATGCGCCCTCGTTAGGGCCATAATCATGCGCCCTCCGTCGGGCTATAATCATGCGCCCTCGGTCGGGCAATAATCATGCGCCCTCGGTCGGGCTATAATCAAGCGCCCTCGGTCGGGCTATAATCATGCTCCCTCGGTCGGGCTACAATCATGCGCCCTCTGTCGGGCTACAATCACGCGCCCTCGGTCGGGCTATAATCATGCGCCCTCGGTAGGGCTATAACCATGCGCCCTCGGTCGAGCTATAATCATGCGCCCTCGGTCGGGCCATAATCATGCGCCCTCGGTCGGGCTATAATCATGCGCCCTCGATCGGGCTATAATCATGCGCCATCGGTCAGGCTATAATCATGCGCCTTCGGTCGGGCTATAATCATGCGCCCTCGGTCGGGCTACAATTATGCGCCCTCGGTCTGGCTATAATCATGCGCCCTCGCTTGGGCTATACGCTTCTTCGCGCGCCCTCGCTTGGGCCGTATGCTTTAACTCTCGATGGGTAAGCTGTTGGCCTCGGCGGCCATTCATGCGCCTGCAGCGGGCAGTTTACTGGCCACGTTGGCCATTTGTGCACCCTTGGTAGGCAGTATGCTAACGGCCCACGGCGGGCAGGATTACTTAGCCCTCACTGGGCTGGCTGTTGGCCTTGCTAGCCGCTTGTGCCACCGGTCCACGGTGGGCAGCTGCAGGCTAGCCCTCGGTGGGCCGTTCGTGCGTTTGCCCCCGGTGGGCAGTGTGAATCACTGACGATCGGACGTGATGATGTGACTCAACTATTATCGTTTGTTTTCTTGGAACTGGTCTATCATCACGTACTATTATCTTTAATCAAATTGAAGTCATGGCAACCCCCAAACCTATGTGTTGATTGCTTGTGAGTGAGTGCGTGAGTACGTTGTTGTACGCACAGACGGGCGTGGGAGTGTCTGCAATTATGTTTGTGCACATGAATGTGTGTGTGTGCGTGTGTGTGTGTGTGTGTGTGTGTGTGTGTGTGTGTGTGTGTGTGTGTGTGTGTGTGTGTGTGTGTGTGTGTGTGTGTGTGTGTGTGTGTGTGTGTGTGTGTGCGTGCCTATGCAGAGGTATGCCCGCAGACCTGGGTGTGTACCCGTGGGCCTGGGTTTTAAATTTTTAAATTCCCGTTTGAAAAAATATCCCACACACTACATTTGCAGCGCGCACTTTCAACATCGGCACTTTTGCTCGTGTGCAAAGTATAATCGTGAGCACAAGGGCCCCGGCCAAGTTCAAAAATTAGTTGCAAGCGTGTGTCCAAGTTTATCGTATGCGAGTAAATATCCTTGGAAACGGTACGATAAATTTGAGTTTGCACGTCGTGTGAATGGCCTACTTCCTCCGTTAACAAAAACTTTAAGATGGATTTTTGAGAGACTGGTTTGCACACAAACTGCTGTGAAATGAGTCGCAATCACTTTCTCGGCCTTCCCTCGCCTGCCATGAAAAAGGTACCATGCAAGGAAAGCGACCTTTCACAACAAGCGAGCGGAATCGATGGTTGAGCTGTGGCAACATAGGTGAGGACAGTAATGGCGAGCGTAATTGAAATATCACTTCTCCGAGGGGGGTAATACACTGCTTGGCCTCTCTACTACTCTAGCACTGAGTTTGCGAGCGATGGAACGGAGCAGCAAGCCCGCACAATGAGCGAGTGAACAAGGAGGTGCTCCGATCGCACGGCGCAATGAAAATCTGAACTCAGGTTCTTGTTCAACCTGCGCAAAGCCCAGATTCGAATGCTGATGACCGTGCATTCTTTCAGAAGTCTGCAGTCCGACGCAAGTCTCGTGGCTAAAGAAAGTCGACTGGACTTGCTAGCCGCTGCCGTTCAGTGCTGGCAGGGTATCAATCACAGAAAATGGAATCAGTTTGGCTGTGCCTTTAGTAGTCCTTTACTCCTCGTTTCGCGGAGTTCTGGAGAGCAAAGATGAAACCAGGGAGTCGTAAAATATTTTTACGACTCCCTGGTGGAAACGAGTAATCACCACTGCGGCGGATCACGCAGCTTGAAAGCACACTTACCTCAACGACGGCGACATCAAGTTCAGCGAAGTGTGATCAAAGAAGCCGAGGCAAGGCTGAAACGAGCTCAACAACGACTCGAACAAGATGACGACTCGCGCGCAGCAGATGACGGCAGCGAACCAGGGTCAAAAATGAGTCGAGCAAAAGCGACGCAAACTGAACTATCTGCTCATTCTGCCAATAGTTTCTCTTGTAAAGATGCTGTACATAGGCTGAACTACCTTCGTCCAGTGATTTGCAGGCGATACAAACTGTTCTTGACCTATTTTAAGCGTTTTCATATCAATCAAAATCCATCACGAAGTTTTTGTTAACGGAGGAAGTACTTTGTCCGCCAAGTTAAAATTGCCACTTATCTTCACTCTTGTCTCAAAACGAAAATACAAATATTCGAAGCATGCCACGATCAGAAAACGCTACGTATATGATACTTTACACGGCAGAAAGCAGCTCAGCCGAAAATCCTAGCAAGTTACACATCCTCCTCGCCACTATCGTCGCTGGAGGAAGAGCTCAAAACATTCAATCCAGACAGATGCTGCTCGTTTCATAGCTTGTTCCACTTCTCCTCGTCTCGAATTACGCTCAAAGGCAGTCACCTGTCGTGCCTGTCATCTTGCCGCTCAGAAGCTGAGTGAGAGTACCCGTGTGGTGGCTGTATGTGTTATCCCCGTTCGTCGCAATAAATGCCTTTGTTTGAGGCAAAAAGGCAACACCACATCACTGCCAGTTTTCAAATCGCCTCTTGCGCTTGTCGTACTTGCTGATCACCACCCAAGCAAGCCGCTGGTGCTTGTAGTGCAGTGATAGCTTCTGCTTGCTGTAGCACATGTGCGTACTGCACCTAACGTCTTGCACCAGTGTTCCACTGACTCTGGAGCAGGCGTAGCTCTTTTCTGCGAGATTCCTGCAAGTTGTTTGCACGAGAGTTTCCCTCAGGAGTTGGTGTTTATTTTGATCAGCTCCTTTGCCAAGTCCTCTGTGAGCTTCAGAGTGTGTCTGCCGGATTGGTCTCGCATTCTGGAGATGTCGATATGATCTGTAGTTTCTTCGTCGGTGATTTGCTGGTGAGAACGCTTCACTAGGCGCTGTACAGTGCGAGTATTCAAATTCAAGCTAGCGATGCGCTTTTTCAGCTTTTCTATGCCTCCCCGCGGAAATCCATCCTTGCCA
>NC_088652.1:28746076-28808576 GCF_964019385.1 Sycon ciliatum | reverse complement strand
AAATGTTACACCTCATTACTACAACTGCCTACGACAACTATCAACGAAAGAATACTGCTCTCCACCTCAAACAACACCAACGCTCATACCGTTGACAACCTAGAAGAAAACGACAGTTCGAAAAAAGGTCTTCGCACAAAATGAATGGAACAACTTCAACTTCAACTTGACAAGCACGAGCAGTTACAACAGCAAACACTTGATATTTGAACAATCTTCATCACGGTCGATCGCAACTAGAAATATCTATAAATCCTCTTGCTCGCCAAGTCTACCTTCGTTACAAAGAACTGAAATGTACTTCGTCTACAAAAGGTCAATCAGTAGGTCCCTGAATGGCCGTCATGTTGCGACACGGGACAAGGGCAAAGATGGAGACCAACGAGACGACAGTACCAACGAAAATATGGGAAGTAAACGAAGAGAAAGAGATGGAGTGCCACCATTTGTAACTTACATTCCTTGTTGGAGATACGTTGATGACAGTGAAAACGATCTACTTTTCTCTTCCTACTCACTAAGTGTAGGAAACATGATGAACTTCTCTGGTCTATTGAGAGTTCTGAAAATGGTCTATTCAGTTTCTAACTTGCCATGCGGATAAAGTCACCGTTGAACTTCTCCTAGACGAACACGACTACAAGTAGTGAGTCTAAAGGAAAGAGCTGAATTGAAGAAAGTAATCCTTGCCGTTTTGTTGAACGTTGTCTTCAAGTAGCAGTGAAGAGAAAAGAAGAAACTTGACGTGGAAGTCCGGAGGGCCAACACCTACAAGAAGGTATTCAGCTGCTTGACGGAATGGTGCAGCAAAGGAGTAACTCACTGTTTGAACTTTGGACTTTGATCTACAGGTCATGAACCGCTACTGAACAATCCACAGTTGCTAACTAGACCGATAAGATGTAGCACTCAGAGTCTCAGTGCGAGGACAGGGTCAGGGCTAGGGGGAGTGAAACGAATGATCCAGTCGCTAACGTGAGCCCTTTTTGAAATACACCCATTATGTCAACCAGGTCAGTCAGTGCAGTACCTGGCGGATTTCTACCTCTGGAGTAGGCATCGTCACACTGTGCTATATCAGTGATACTAATGCTGTAGGGGGATTTCAAATAGACCTATAGCGCATGATTGTATTTTTACTTACTGAGTGAGTTGTCCGTTCGGTGAAATCTTCTTCAAACGTTGGCGGTGTAGGCTGACTGGAGTAGGCTGACTGGAGTAAGTAGGTCGTTTAGAGAAGGAGAGCGTTGTGCTGAACTTGTTACTCACTGAGAGAACGTTGTGCTGAACTTGTTATTCACTGAGAGAGCGTTGTAGCCACTACAGACTGATTAGTAGTTGAGAGCACGAGTAACAATGACTGGAAAGGATAATGCACGACTAACAAAGGTAGGTAGGCACTTTTCAACAACACTAGAAGACGTTTACAACAAATGAGAAAGGGAGGGAGACGAAAACGGACAACTGGACTGTGTCGTGAGAAATGGAAGACTGAGCTGTGCCGACCGAATAGCGATGTGATCTAATGTTTGAACGAATCGTGCTTTCATGTGGTAAATGGCAAGAGATGCTCACCGTCTGGCTGACCACGGACGGCTATCTACTCATACATTACTCATACTGGTTTAGCTTTGTGGCTGTGTGCCTTAGCTTAGCGAGAACTCAGGCATCTCGTGTCCGCAGCACTGCGTGTGCGCGTGTGTCGTGGTTTGTCACGTGATATGCTGCACAGACAGATTCTGCTCCGCTCGCCTCGATATTTTGCCGCAAAAAGTTGCTGCGAAATCTTCGATATTTTGCCGAGCCTGTCACAAGAATCTCGGTATTTTGCTCCATTTTGCTCCGGAAAAACGTGTATTTTATCCAATTCCCGTACAATCCCGTACAACTTTTCATAAAATCGCAGGGTCGGTTTCTCAACACGGATTTCCACGCACGTGTCCCTTAGTTCTTCCAAAATCATGTGGATCCACAGTGAATCCCAGTGATATTTCGGTCACATGATCTCGTCCTGGGCAGTGTTTGTTTGTTTGTTTATTTACGGATTCTCCAGAGGTAAATGGATACCTATCATGGTAGTCTCACCAAACCAATAAAATAATGAAAATAAAATTAACTTCCTGCTGAACCAAGGAAATCCAAGTATCAGGCACCCAACATCTCGATATTTTGCTCTGATTTTGCCGGCATTTTCCGCTCTTTAAATTCTTCGATATTTTGCCGAAAGAATTGCCGGCAGGATCTGTCTTGGCCTAACGTATGCACGATGTCGTCGCGCTCTGCACAGACCGAGACCATAACAGGTGTTGTTTACATTGGTGACAAGAATCACATTCACACATGTAGACTACACACATAATGGGGGACCTACCCCATTACCACGTAACAACACTACCTGTAACCAATCACGATTCAATTTTTTAATTTTTTTACTAAGTACACCACAACCTACTCGTCAGAATGCTACGCTCTTCTCATCAAACACGGACAAAGAGCTGATGAGATCATGTCTTAGGGTACAGTCCCATACAGACCAGGGTGGTATTGGTGTTGTCAATCTGATTGTCGTAAAATTCTATTTTATAACTGGTTGTTGCCAAACACATGTCACCATAATGACATGACGTCACTGAGCAACTTGACAATGTAGACACTGTAGTAGCTGCTTGTGTGTGGTCTGGTGTACAACTCAGCAACAGACTGTACATTTGGGTGATCGTGGATCAACAGGGCAGCTCTAATACTATGTACTCTACTATGTGTTGTCATGAAATGGTGTGTTGGAGTGCTGTTGTTGTTGCTGTTGTTGTTGTGGTTGTCGTCGTCGCCGTCGTCGTCGTCGTCGTCGCCGTGGTTGTTGTTGTTGTTGTTGCTACTGTTGTTGCTGTCTTTTCCTCTTGCTGTGATCCCCCAGATAGGCGTTAGCCTTTGGGTAATCCTGAAATAAAGATTATTATCACGTGATATTGTGAATGTGCGTGCAGCGTGCAGGTGTGACCAATTGATGTCATTGTTGTGAACCCTTCTGGTTCTCTAAAAGTCAGGAACGAACGACCACACGGCACGAGGACAACTACTATTTACTCTTCAACAGTATATTTCACTTCGATCGACTAATAACAACTAACACTAAAACCAGCAGGTAGTTATAGTGTGAAAATGACAGCGTATAATTATGAGAAAAGCATACATGTACATGTACTACATACAACTACAGCGCACACAGCAAACCGCACATAGCGCATGTAGCGTATACCACGTCGTAATCATCAGTGGTACGGCGGAGTCGAGATACAACTGCATTGAAACGAGCACAATGTCACAAGCGAGAAGGCCTTTCACATTTGAGGACTTGTGGTTTCATAACAGTCATTTCCTGAGCACTTCTATAGCCTTGGCTATTTTGCTTTGTGATATTCTTCTGTCCGTTGCTGTCATTGTGTTTCCTTTCCCCCGTTGCTTCTTTCCTTCCGTATTCGTCTTTGTACCATTGGACCCAGTTACCCTTTTACGTGCCAAGTTAAATAAACATAACGAGCAAACAAATTTAACAAATGAATAAATAAACATTGTATGTAGAACGGGCAAGTCCAGTCCTACACATGGTGCAGTGACGTCATGTCCTGGCTGCTGATCCACCATCAGATTGCAGTGGCCGCTAACTAACGGTGTTAATTCCATGCGTATCTCACTTCATGTACTATAGCTTTTTGCTATCAAACTTATCTGCTCCTGTGTATGTTTAACAGTATAGTACTTTCCGGCTCAGTTTTCTTCTCTTCTTCCTTTGATTAATTAATTGCTACATGTATATCATATGTACAATGTGCCATTGTGTTGAAAATCAACGTGTATTGTGTTTTTGTGCCAATGAAAAGGGCTGTCCTAATAAACAAATACACTACAAAAGTTGTGCTTAAGACTTCAGCCTGTACCTTTTACTACAGAGTTTTGCCTTCAATCGTCGTGACGTCATTACACATAACACTACACATAACAACCCACAGTCGATGCGCCAGATTTGAAAAATCACGTCGGAACACAGAGTTCTATTTTTCAGAGGCACCCTTTTTGGGCACTTTTCTCAAGGCATTCTCAACATACGATCGTTTTCATGTATGTACGTGCTGGCCAGTCTCACGCTTTCTCGGAGTTATTCGTCACACTCGAGGATTCAGTAGTCGCCTTTCACCTTTTTCTGTTATGAGTTCTTCAAGAACGACGAAATTCTGTAGTTTGGTGTCGCTACACGTCGGTTTGTCTCTTTTCCTTTTTTCGTCGAAATTTCGTCGCCCGACCTATAATTTCGTGCCACCGAATTAACCAGGCATTTCGCTGCTTCTATGCTGGACGTATCGAAAGAGTAAGTCTTTGTGACATTGGAGCGGAAGTTATGTTCTGGCCGAAAAAAGGGCATGCCTCTGGTGACGTGATTTCTAACTAGTGTTTTTACGTATATTTTCCATGCATGTATGCACAGATGTCAGCGGCAGGAAGACCCAGCAATGCCACAACTGGCACAAGCATACATACTTGACGACCATGTGGCCCAGAATGAAGCATTTGCTCCAAAGTGCCATCTGACAAGCGATTTACACATGACTCAATGCTGTCAGATTGGCAAAAGCTACACACATGCACATCCATCACGTCAGGCCAATGCATTTATTGCAAGTGCGTCAAAGCACTACGACGCCAAGTATGCACAGCAGCGAAAGAAAATAAGCCACCAGTCAGCCAAAGCACATGCAGTGTACATGATTGCAGCGGAGCGGCATCCGTACACTGTCCTGCAGACAAACTGCGCGTGCACAGTCTGAAAGAACAGTGCGAACTGCTTCTGTGCCCAACCCATTACCAGCAGTGTGTGGGCCATGCAACATGTGCTTGGTGTAAGTCGAGACTCACACCAGAACACAGGTGGAAGTCACCAAACTTTCAGCTTGCAGAGCATGTGTTGCGTAGCATGCACCATGTCAGGATTTCAGACGAGAGTCGATTTTGTAGACGCTGCTACCAAAAGCAAATTGACATGCTCCCTGCCGACAAAGCACCAAGCACAGACCACCAATTGCGAAGCATCATCTCTCAGTACAGCACGGAAGGTGCCGAGAGTAATTTCCCCAATATTATAGTCATTGCCGCTACAGGACGGGAATTGCTGGACAAGGATGCCATATTGTTGACGACAGTGCACGATTTGTATACAGAGACTTTGCACCCAGCTGCTGACCCCAAGCCAGCGGCATACGTGCTCGGCAAATTGAAGTTGACCCTGGAGCACCACTTGCACGTCATTCCACTAAGTCGCGGAAGGATGGCACATTGCTGCTACGCAATGGATGTAATGTAATGCTGAGAAGGCACTACATATGATCCTTTCTGCAGAGCGTAAACACAAGATAGAGCAAACACCAACAAAGCTGGAAGACCTCACTCTGCCATGCTCACAGCACAATTGATAGCCAGCAACCGAATAATACATGTACTTCACAAATATGGGAACCCATTTACACCAAGTGCTATTATCGGACAATGCCATTATGCTCCTAGCACGCGGCACAAGAAAATTATAGAGCTTCGCCGGCATTGCTTTGATTTTGTCGTAATGTGATGGTGTGTGCGTGTGTCACTGTGTGTGTGGTGGTGTGTGTGGGTGGTGTGTGTATGTGTGTGGGTGGTGTGTGTATGTGTGTGTGTGTGTGTGTGTGTGTGTGTGTGTGTGTGTGTGTGTGTGTGTGTGTGTGTGTGTGTGTGTGTGTGTGATTATGTGTGTGTGTGTGTGTGTGTGTGTGTGTGTGTGTGTGTGTGTGTGTGTGTGTGTGTGTGTGTGTGTGTGTGTGTGTGTGTGTGTGTGTGTGTGTGTGTGTGTGTGTGTGTGTGTGTGTGTGTGTGTGTGTGTGTGTGTGATTATGTGTGTGTGTGTGTGTGTGTGTGTGTGTGTGTGTGTGTGTGTGTGTGTGTGTGTGTGTGTGTGTGTGTGTGTGTGTGTGTGTGTGTGTGTGTGTGTGTGTGTGTGTGTGTGTGTGTGTGTGATTATGTGTGTGTGTGTGTGTGTGTGTGTGTGTGTGTGTGTGTGTGTGTGTGTGTGTGTGTGTGTGTGTGTGTGTGTGTGTGTGTGTGTGATTATGTGTGTGTGTGTGTGTGTGTGTGTGTGTGTGTGTGTGTGTGTGTGTGTGTGTGTGTGTGTGTGTGTGTGTGTGTGTGTGTGTGTGTGTGTGTGTGTGTGTGTGTGTGTGTGTGTGATTATGTGTGTGTGTGTGTGTGTGTGTGTGTGTGTGTGTGTGTGTGTGTGTGTGTGTGTGTGTGTGTGTGTGTGTGTGTGTGTGTGTGTGTGTGTGTGTGTGTGTGTGTGTGTGTGTGTGTGTGTGTGTGTGTGTGTGATTATGTGTGTGTGTGTGTGTGTGTGTGTGTGTGTGTGTGTGTGTGTGTGTGTGTGTGTGTGTGTGTGTGTGTGTGTGTGTGATTATGTGTGTGTGTGTGTGTGTGTGTGTGTGTGTGTGTGTGTGTGTGTGTGTGTGTGTGTGTGTGTGTGTGTGTGTGTGTGTGTGTGTGTGTGTGTGTGTGTGTGTGTACATTACATATTGCCCTATCAAAAATATATAAATAAACTCAGATGGTGAGCCAATGTAATCATGGATAAAAAGAATAAGGACAAAATGTTACGAGTTATGACTAACTGTCCACCATGTACCAATGTCGCTAGATCATATACAGTCGGCGAGCGCGACAAAAAGGCACAAACTGACAGGGAATACTAAGACATACAACGACCAAATAATATTCAAGTTAATTTCGAAATGTCTATAATTTCGTGCCGTCGGATTAACCAAGCATGCAACGAAAGGAAAGGTATACACGCTTAGACATATATTATTAGGCAATTATCTGCACCAACCTGCATTCCGGCCGAAGCATCATGTCGGGTGTGGTGGGTCGGCATTCCGACGTATCTCCACACACCAGGAAAATCGTGAAGCGAGAATTCCCTCGTCTGCAACTGGCAAAGTCTTCACTTGACACTCAAGTTGAAATTTCTAGATACCTAGCTAATAGGAGCAGACTTCAGGACATTTGTCGCACTCGGGAATCGTCAGTTCGATCCGTACAGGGTTGGTTAGACACAAGAAATATAGCAAATTTCATTGACTGACATCTTCATCTTTACCAACACAGTTCACCACATAAACTTTCGCGCGAAAAAAATAAAAAGACCCACTCAGCTGGCTTGGCGCATCGACTGCCCAGTGGCATTGAGTTCATGATGCAAACTTTTACAAATAGAATACACAGTCTTGACTCTTGAGATCCAGAGCCAGCTCCTGAAGGGTGGTATGGCCCCAGGTCGGTTACAGGGACACTGATTTGCCAATACCCAATTTCAGTACAATGTGAGTGTGCATCTCTAGTTCTGTGCGGTATCATATCTGGTAGTTCCAGCTACAGACACAGCCAGCACATTTGCAGCGGATCACGTTAGAAAATCATTTCCTTCTTACATGACTTGTAGAAAAAGACGTTTTGTCTGAGATTTTCCCAAATGTTCACTATGAGATGAACAACAGTGTAAAATACAGACTTCACTGTATGTAAACTATGCTACACATAAACACTGTCTAACTGCATCGTCATACAATCAACCACTACATTGACTAAGAGCGGACACGTGACATTCGTGGACATCATCATTGCTATCATTTACAAGCTACGTAGAACACAGAAACGCAGTGTATGATAATTATCACGTGACGGAGACTGGTTAAATGATAGTCAATGACTCAGATTTAAAAACATTCTGACAACAGCTTGCGCTCAGCAGCATGGCCAAATTTCCCTGTTGGATAATGTTTTCTAAGTTCCTTCATCGTTAGTACGTATAAGTAGTTTTGTTCTCACTAGGATCTGTGTTGAGATGATGAGCCGACAAAGTACCAAACATTTCAGTGAGTCTGTGACTGAAAATGGTCTGAGAAAAATTCTTTACTGGTATGGAGTCATAATTTCACGACATTCCTGTTTGTCCATTGCTGTTGGAAATGAACAGATCTGGGTAGTGCGGTTTGAACACAAACTTCGTAACTACACGTACTTGTACCTGATTGAAGTATGTAAGTTTCACGATGACAGTGTGAACAAGGTGGACTACCCACTGTATGGGAAAACACTACTCCAGGCTCACTGCAAACATACACCGGTTGCCGGGTAGGGTCTCGATCTTGTGCCCATTTGAACCGTATGGGCTATGCCCTTGTTCAGACACTCATTACTCTATTGGAGCACTATAGGAATATTCCCTGATCTCGTGGTTCAAATTGTCGCAAGACCGGGCCCGCCAACCAGTTTATGGTTTCAGTCAGGAACACTGTTTTCCTATACTGTGGGTCCTCCGCCTTGTTCACGCTGTCATCGTGAAACACATGTTCAACATTCACTCCACACAACAACGGATCACGGTTGGTATTTTTGGAGGGGTTTCATGTGCCCGAAATTTATTAATCATTCGAATCAAATTTTGAAACATCTGAGAGCAAAGTGATACTGTTCCAAGGCAATGATCAGGGAACAAGGGAATAGTGATAAGGTGAGAAACATTTTGAAGTCGTGGGCCGCGGTCACCCTGGGCAACCCGGTGCCCGGCCACCTCTGGGGGCATTTTGCGATGACAACCCGGTGTCATGTGTTTGCCCGAAGCTGCGGGCAGGCGATTGACCGCCAACCCCACATGCCTCCATGTGTACGAGTAATACTTGTACAGTGGGAGTGGAGGGTGGGGAAAACAAATTGTTGGTCAGCAATGACACACTCAGTTGCAGCACTTTCACCGGAAAGGGAACCTTGCATTTGTTGTCACACTAACTTGATTTTTTTTCTGTTTCTTATTCTAATTATTGTTATTTTTGCGGGTTCGTTTACTGGTTGCCATGGCGCCTTTGGCTAGTTGGTTTCGTGAATGTTAACTACGCCGGTTTGCAATGTGCAAACCTCCATTGATAGTCCCTGGAACCTGGACGGACGACTGTAGTGCCTAGTGCCCCGTACTAGTAGTTCTACCGATTCCCTGGAATGGAGTCAGTGACTCACTGGTTCATTCAATGACACGTCTATGATCTAGATCCTGTCAAAGTTATCATGGCAATGACATCATGTGTGCGACGAAAACAAATTCAGTTTTTCACAGTTTTTGTTCTTTCAATGAATGGAATTAATAAAATTTTTATGACCAGCTGGAAGTGTGTTGGTCAGGGTATCATTATCCAAGACGTGATCGAGGCAAACGTCACTGAGGTCGTTGAATGTCACTGTCAGTATCATCAGTGAATATTGTGGCAAATGTCACACGTTCTGACCCTACATCATCCTTGGCAATAAGTTAGTGGACAACAACGCATACTGCTGTGTAAACCTTTGATCCGTTCCTTCTTCATTCTATTCTAATCTTGTCTTCGGATCAGACTGGCAAAGAGTCATGCTTCTCTTTCCACCATCATCTATAATTTACGCACGTCGCCTAGTAGTAGACGCATGGCTGGTGATACTCATATACATGTAGATGGCTGGTGATACTCACGTAGATGGCTGGTGCCTGTAGTGAGGCTGTACATCAGTTAGCGCCTGGTCACGCATAGGCGGACACTCATCGACGACTTGGCTGGTATTGTGACGTAGGTTTCCTGCCTCCAGGGCTCATTGCTCACTGTGTGATCAACCATGCGTAAGCTACGCTACAGTGTATACGTTATGAGTGTGATGTAGCAGTTAGCTATGTGCATATCACCAGACAATCATCCACATGATGCTATACGCAAACAGAGCAGAGTAGGAATGGGTGATTAGGATAATGATGTACATGTATGCAGTCCTGGAATAGAATCTACCGGTAAGAGAGCATTGTCTTTGTGTCCGTGTTTCTATACATGGGTAGAGAGAACAACTAATTTTTGTGTGTGTATGTGCGTGTGTGTGTGTGTGTGTGTGTGTGTGTGTGTGTGTGTGTGTGTGTGTGTACATGTGTGTGTGTGTGTGTGGGGGGGGGGGGGATGGTGTTTGGGTGTGCGTGTGGTTGGGTATACAGCCTCTTTTACGGGCAAAAGAAACACAATGAATATTTTTTCCCAAGTGTTCCAAAAAACTTTCAAGTCAAAGTTCTAGAAAGAAAAAAGGCAAAAACACGCAAAAGAGGCAAAAACAAAACCACAACAGCATAATGATGTAAAATATTATACCTACTTTTATATATAGGTAGACAGCACCAAGTTCAACTTTGTGTGGGTGGGTTGGGGGGGGGGGGTGCGTGCGTGTATAATGTGAGGGAGTTTGTATCAGTGTGTGTGTGTGTGTGTGTGTGTGTGTGTGTGTGTGTGTGTGTGTGTGTGTGTGCATGTGTGTGTGTGTGTGAGTATATGTGTGTGTGTGTGTGTGTATGTGTGTGTGCATATGTGTGTGTGTGTATGTGTGTGTGTGTGACTGAGTCTTTCAGCGTCTGCAATGGACTTCGGCACACTAGCGCCTACACTGTTTAACCTGTACTTCTCTGCAGTAGTTGCGACGTGGCGGACAGCATCTTTAGTTCCTGGCGTTGATTTTCGGTATCGTGTCGGCCGCAAGTTGGTGGGCGACAGAACAGCCAAGTCCCGACTCAGCCCAGCCTGCCTAACGGAATCGCAGTTCGCCGATACACCACGTACACCACGTCGCTCCCCTTTCTCGAGACCATGGCGAACGAGTTCATTGAATGTGCTTTGCAGTGGGGGTTGACGATCAGCATCCAGAAGACCAAGGCAATGGTAGTGAATCCCCACCATCCCTCGCTGGCATCCATCACTGTCGGCAGCACCCTCAGCACGGGTGGCTCCTTGGACAAGGAGGTCACCTCCAGACCGGCCAAGACTTCCCGCGTGTTTGGTAGGCTGCAGAAGCCCATCTTCCAGTGCCGTGGCTTATCTCTTCACATCAAGAGAACTGTATAAAAGGCTGTTGTCATGCCGATGCTGTTTTACGGGGCAGAGACCTGGGCTGTTAAGCCTACACATCTCCGCCGTCTCAACCGCTTCCACCGGTCCTCGATCCGGCCTATACTGGGCTTGTCCAGATCCACTCAGCGATAGGACCACCTCACCAGCAACGAGCTTGCCCGCAGAGCGAGGCTGCCAGCCGACATCAATGTGCTGCTTCGTGAGCATTGTCTGTGCTGGCTTGGGCACGTTGCACGTATGAGCCCGGAGCGGATGCCTCAGCAAGTTCTCTTCGGAGAGTTGCTGCCGACTCGACCACGCCATGGACCGAAGAAGCGGTGGCGGGATGTGCTTGTTGACAACCTGCGTGACGCGGACATCCCTCAACAACACTGGTTGGCCATGGCACAGGATCGTCCCGCCTGGCGACGGAAGATCTCCAGTGACCGTCTCCCTCCACCGGCTCCCCCACTCGCCAAGCCGTTCAGCTGCGCATGCGGACGGTCGTTCCGCAGAAGTGGCGACCTCAAGCGTCATCGGCATTTCTGCCTGGCTCATCAAGCCTATCATCCCCTCCAGCGATGGGGCGTCACAAGGTCACTGGGTGTGTGTGCGTGTGTGTGTGTGACTTTTAATGTTTTCATATAATGTTTCTCCTGACATGATATGGGCAGTGGCTACGACTGTGTATTGTATACTGATGTACATTATGATTGTGTTGTGCCAGTCTTTGTCACTTACAGTGATGTGTAGAACATGATAGTGACAGTGACTGTGTGACTTGCAATGGGAGTGCTTGCAGGCAGGTTTGGAGCTGCAATATTTTCTGTGCGTATATCGGAGCATGGATGTTGGCAGTTTGGGTATGGCGGTATGAATGTTGGTTGTGAGTATTGGAGCGTGAATGTTGGATATACAGTGGCGTGTGCATTGGAGCAGAAATGATCACTATACAGTCTACTTCGCTAATAACGACTGCGGATATAACGACAATTCGCGAATAGCGACAGAATTTCCATGCCCAGGGCAAAGCCCAAATCAACTGTAATACATAATAATAATGAGACTTCGGGTATAAGGACACTTCGCAAATAACGACACTTTTCTGATGCCCCGCCGAGTGTCGTTATACGCAAAGTTGACTGTATATCCGAGCATACTATATAATGCCCAGTTGTCTAAGACCATGCTGTCTGATGACTGCTTATACAATGTATAAGCTACTTCACTAATAATTATGTTGACTCGGGGTGTGGTGCTAGCAGAGCCTGATTGTCGACTGCACAGTTCTGGTGCAAGAATTCTGCCTGTGTGTAAATACCTATATGTACTTGTAGGAGAATTACGGTTGACTTCACCGTTTGGTGGTATGAATATTGGGTGCGCAGAATGGGAGCATGATTGTCGGTTGGGGAGTTTCAGTGCATGAATGCTGACCTTTGGTTTTAGAGCACAACTGTTTGTAGATGCAGGTATTATGAGCATGAAGGCTTGCTGTTGGTCTTGGACACACTGTCCTGAATACCTGCAGCATGAGTGATGGTTGATGATGATCGCAATGACCGGCTGTTGCTTAGCAACTGATTGTATTGGTAAGTAGTAGTAGTAGTATTCTTGATAGTGGAGAAACCAAAACAGGCAGATGTCTAATAACAATGGACCCACTGTGTAGGCTGGAGGAGGGGGAGACATGGCTAATGGTAAATAGTGGCGGCGAAATAGAGCAGTTCCAGCACAGCTACAGAAACATGGGCGTAAAGCTAAAAGCAGGCAAGAATGTGTTGTAAAGCGCTCGACTTGAAGGTGGCCAGTTTGGTGATGCCTCAGATATCCGCATGGAGGGAATTCCAGAGAACTGCGCCAGCATATGTCACCAATTTGGTAGAATGTGCATAAGCAGCTGCAGGCACGATAAGCAGGTTACTGTTGCCTCCTCGAGTTCTTCGTGACGGAAGAGGTCGAAAAAAGTTTCAAACAATCTACTTCCTGAAAAATTTAGACAACGTCATATAAAGCAGAGCAAGTTAAGTTGAATGGTAGCGTGCAAGGGAGAGACATGTAAACGCTCAAGCAGCGTAACAGTGGGGGTCCATGGGGGCACTTTACATACAGCACGCAGTGCGCGTTTGAAGAGCCTTTCCAGACGGAGCTCCTGGTGAACAGATAGATATGGGGCATAAGCATTGGATGCATACAGAAACTCAGGCAGGACAACGCATTTGAAGTAGCAGATACGACAGGAGAGGGGTAAAGATGCAGCATGGCGGACTAAAACAGCTATTTTAGCAGAAACCCTGATAGCAACACGTTGAATCATTGTCTGCCAGCACATTGACGTGTCAAAATGTAAGCCTAGATACGTGGCCGATGGTACCACTGGCAGATCTTGACTATTGCATGTCACGCATAGGGTAAAGGGTGGTGCTCTGTGAGGAGGGATTGGTAGGATTTGTGTTTTCGCTTCATTCAGAATTAAGCCACGCTGTCGTAGCCAGTCAGACCGGTGTTGTACTGCACGGGACAGTCGCTGAGCAACAATTGCTGGTGTCTCGGCACTGGCTCGTAATGAGATGTCATCTGCAAACTGTGTTGGTGTAACACCGTATGGTCTCACCACATGAGGTATATCTCGAACATACACTACGAAGAGCAATGGACCCAGCACTGATCCTTGCGGAACACCACAGCTACTTCCATAGGCAGGACTTTTGCTTGGGCCAATCTGGACGTACTGTTGACGATCGCTCAGATAGTGGGCCATCCACTGCAGAGCAACGCCGCTTATGCCCAGAGCGTAGAGGTCACTAACTAGAGTCTGATACTGCACTTTGTCGAAGGCTTTCGACATGTCTACAAAAGCGACTCCAGTGTAGAGGCGTGCCACTTGTGCCTGGTAACCATGACTACATAGTGCTGGTGACTAGGGTAATGAGTGATGGTGTGGTTGTCATGGTATTGACTAGACAGTTCATAGCATACCTATCAGATGATCTGACGTGTGCACAGCACATACTTACACCTTGTAAGAAGAATGAGACCCCGATGACGCAGGGCAGTGCATGCTTTAAGCTTGCGTTCATATGTGTTAGATTTGCATACTTGTACTCATAACATGTACGGGTAGGATGTTGTATGGTTAGGAGAAACACTGGGTTGGGAATGCAGATTGTACTGGAAGTACAACGTAATCCAGCAGATACCTCTATCACTCGGATGGAGAATGTACTCAGAATTAATTGCACCTCAAAGGGTTAAAGGAAAGAAAAAGGAGCAAGAAACTACAAGTTAGTTACGCTATACTGTCCACTAACTCCACCAGTTACTGTACACTAACTCCACCAGTTACTGTCCACTAACTCCACCGGTTATTGTCCACTAACTCCACCAGTTACTGTACACT
Organism: Sycon ciliatum; assembly: GCF_964019385.1. Classification (NCBI taxonomy): domain Eukaryota; kingdom Metazoa; phylum Porifera; class Calcarea; order Leucosolenida; family Sycettidae; genus Sycon; species Sycon ciliatum. Next base: position 28,794,224 of record NC_088652.1, on the reverse strand, counting down.
AACTCCACCAGTTACTGTCCACTAACTCCACCAGTTACTGTCCACTAACTCCACCAGTTACTGTACACTAACTCCACCAGTTACTGTCCACTAACTCCACCAGTTACTGTCCACTAACTCCACCAGTCACTGTACACTAGCTCCACCAGTTACTGTCCACCAACTCCACCAGTTACTGTCCACCAACTCCACCAGTTACTGTACACTAACTCCACCAGTTACTGTAGACTAACTCCACCAGTTACTGTACACTAACTCCACCAGTTACTGTACACTAACTCCACCAGTTACTGTCCACTAACTCCACCAGTTACTGTACACTAACTCCACCAGTTACTGTACACTAACTCCACCAGTTACTGTACACTAACTCCACCAGTTACTGTGTAGTGTCGTTATATGGTGGGTTTCAGGTGAGCACTTTACCCCTCAAACTTTCACTCATTTCTATGCTGTTGGTGTCAATTCATAGTAGTTCAGATTTACAATTGTAGTGTCAGGTAGTACTACAGCAACAGTCACAGCATCCTTCGCCTGTGTCACAGACTACTACTAGCATACACTCAATATTGTTTGTTTGTTTGTTTGTTTGTTTATTTTATTTCACAACACCAAGTGAACAGGCATTTGTGCCTTCTCACCAGTTTCGGAGACCTAGTTCCGACAAAATGATGAATGAAAAGGCATGTATAAAATGAATAAAATCATGCAGAAGGTTATAAATGTGAAAGCGGATAAAAATGATTGAATCACGAGACATGGATCATGAATTTATGGAGTATGGACACAGAGCATGCAAAAAAAATGGGAAAAAATGCTGGGTAAGATGATACATGATGAAAAAAATGCTGGGTAAGATGATTAATGATGAAAAAATGCTGGGTAAGATGATTAATTATGAAAAAACTGCTGGGTAAGATGATAAATGATGAAGAAAATGATGGGTAAGATGATTAATGATTATGGACATAGTAATAGATGAGTGTGGAAGAGTGAAAAATCAAACTTTGGTCATAGATATAATAATTATGACAGAGAGAACAAATGAAGAAAGGGAGAAAATCAGTTAGAGGGAGAGGGAGAGAGAGAGAGAGAGAGAGAGAGAGAGAGAGAGAGAGAGAGAGAGAGAGAGAGAGAGAGAGAGAGAGAGAGAGAGAGAGAGAGAGAGAGAGAGAGAGAGAGAGAGAGAGAGAGAGAGAGAGAGAGAGAGAGAGAGAGAGAGAGAGAGAGAGAGAGAGAGAGAGAGAGAGAGAGAGGGAGAGATCACCTATGTGAGGTTGCCGGCTATAGTAATTAGGGCCGAAACGATTGCCCATTTTGCCTTAACGATTAACCAATAACACTAACGACCGATTTATTGGTTTTACCTATTTTCGGAACAAGTTTTATTCGTGTCATGTTGGACATCAGTATACGGCAAAAAAATTAAAATTTGTTCAACTATAAGTATCTATTATTGCACGATTAAAGAGGTCAATATATGAAATATAGAACGAGTAAAAGACCGAGGTCCCCCGAGGTCTTTTACGAGGTCTATATTTCATATATTGACCGATTATGAGGGCAATAATAGATTTATCACGACATAGCATACCTAAAACTGTTTTTGCTTTGCTATAGGAAGAAAGGAATACTATTGTAATAGTATAATAGTATGTACATATGCCGTTTACATTGGACATTACTTCTGTGTAAACCGAAGTTTTCAGTTGTCTCTTGTAGTATGTTCCCCAAGTTCTTTGACTGAGAATCTGATAGTTTGGGTTCAAATCCCAGCATTTGGCTTCAGATTTTTCTTCTTTCAGTTCTGATTTTTTTCTAAGTTGAGGAAAAAGTTCTAAGTCCTCGGGCTAAGTGGTCAATAATAAGTGGTCAATATAAGCGGTCAATATATGCTGATATTTGACCGCTTAGAGATCACAAGTTTCTGTGGGGGTCAATAATAAGAGAGTGATAATTATAGTTATCACTCCCTTAGTATTGACTCACATAGATTTTTGCCATACCTAAGCAGTCAAATATTCCTGCATATTTCACTCCTTAGGGCTATATTGACTGCTTATATTTGACTGCTTAGGGGTTGCGCAGTTGAACGGTGCCTAGTGCAGCATTGTCACTGCATGAGTAGGTGGTGGTGCAACGGTTGTGCAATCATAAAACCGGGATTCATGAGGTTATCGTTCTGGAATTTGAAATACGGACTGTTTGTCGTGATAAATCTAATATTGACTTCGTACTTGGTCAGTATAGGAAATAAAAACCTCGTAAAAGACCTCGGCTTCGCCTCGGTCTTTTACTCGGCTTTTATTTCCTATATTGACCTCGTACTCAGTCAATATTAGATATGTACGTATGGGTGAAAGATCCACACAGGCCCAAAAAAGACGAAAATGAAATTTGCGACGTGATATGAGCAGTGTTCCTCTGCCACTAAACATCAACAATCAGTCGTCTGTCTTCTACAATGAAGAAGGGTCGACTGGAATCGACAATCTAGTCGATGATCGACTCCGTCAACATGCCTGAGCGCCTGCTGTCGCACGTTCGCAAGTTACCTGTGCCGAAGAACGACGTGATGGGCTTCATTTCAGCACTGTTCGTCGCATTGTCACTGCGCTCAACATTGCTGGTAGTCGCCGTTGCTGTCGACTGGGTTGCTGGTCCTTTCCCTACCGCAGCGGCGTACTGGTCTTTATGAGCAGAAATCAGGTGCTGGAACAAGTTGGTTGTGCCGCTTTGACGGACGAACTCGCGGCTGCACGAATTGCATCTCGCTACGCTATCAGCTTCCTCGAAATATGCCCAAGCTGGCGATCTCTTGGTCAGACTAACTTTTGCTTTTCCAGGCGGCAGCATTGTCACTACTCTCCTCGCCAAAACATCAAAAACCAATTGTAAGTTTTTGACAAGAACTGAACAAATTAGAAGGCCGGCAGCCACCCTCACAGTTTCGCTACAACCTAATAGTAATGAAGCTTTCCGGTTGTTACATTTTCCGGCTACGCTGACTAGTGCAGTGAATGTAGTGTCTAGAGACTATGTACGACTACGAGTACCCAAAAAGGATCAAGCGCGCAATGATTGTACGGACCTGAGGCTACGGCTCACCTGTACTTCGACGTTCATGTACTTGTGCGCATGACACGCGTGCATGATGCCATGCATGGTCTGCATGTACTGACGTCATGAGAGCTGGCTCTCGCACTGTACAGTCATAATCGTTATCGATCATAACCATGATAACGATTATCGATTTAATCCATAACGAGTGATATACGAGTAATCGGTATAATCGTTTTGGCCCTAATAGTAATAATATTATACCGGCTATAGTGATCAATATCTCAAATTCATATTAATTCACCATAACTAAGTATACAGTCAACTTATAACGACACTCGGCCGGGCATCGGAAAAGTGTCCTTATTCGCGAAGTGTCCTTATACCCGAAGTCTAATTATATGCATACAGGTAGAATGGACTGTGCTCTGGGCATGGAAATTCTGTCGTTATTCGCGAATTGTCGTTATATCCGCAGTCGTTATTCGCGAATTGTCGTTATATCCGCAGTCGTTATTAGCCAAGTTGACTGTACACCGTTATCGCGTATAGTAATGTTTTGTCTATTATATCGTAGCTTTCACTGTTACGTGTTTTGAGGAAGTTTACTTTTTAATGCTGTTGTCTCTTGTGTGCTCCGTGTGCGGCTGGTTGTGTTCTTTTCTTCAACTTTGGGTTCTTTTCATTTGCTTTGAGTTCTCTTCATTTGCTTTGAGCTGTTTTCATTGCAAAATTGTTTTGGGCTTTAGGCCACACCAAGTTATTTCTATGTTTCGCGTCACCCGCCCGCATACCTTTTCGAATCCTTGACAAGAAAAAAACCTAGACGAGCCAATCGATGGCTGTTCTGGCGAACATTCTCTAGCCAGTATGGCAGATCAGAGGTTATCAGCTTCTCGATAATCTTGCATTCCAGGCGATGGTACGTAGAAGGTGCGAGAGATGAAAATTTCTATTTTTCCAAGCCGTACGGTAGGCCTAGGGCCTGCTCACCAAGCAAGCAGAGATTCCAGGTGTCAAGGACTTCGAGATTTTCCACGATTGTGATGGAGCGGGATCCCACTCGACTCATGTCAAAATGCAGGAGCAGCCATCCATGAAATCTCTGTATGGCTCCAGCCCAGTCTGCCAGCTGTCCGGTGACGACTTGTTGTCGTTTGGGATAGAAGTGACAGTTTAGTAGTGGTATTCTGTGTGCAACATGGCTCAGTACACATAGAATGGAGTTTTGTTTTTTCTTCTGTTTTTGTTTTTTTTCCGCCCGCCCGCGTGCCTTTTCCAGAAAATATCCGACGCGAAACATAGAATTAACTTGGTGTGGCTTAAGCTGCATTTGAATTATTGATCAAGATGGTATTTTGCCAGTACAAGAGGCTTGAACACATCAACAAAAAAAAAGACGTAATATATCGCCTATAGTGATCAATTGTGTGTTGCGCCCTACGTGGGAGCTTGCGCTATTCCTGCCGACGTGAATTCTCAATTGACTGACTCACGACTGCCATCCAGAGCACCCCAAGTATCGCCGAAGTTGCACCAACTTCTTCTTCACATTTTTGTCCCCAGCGTTGCCTGGCAATTTGGATGGTTTGGAGGCAACACTGTTGTGAATGGCCAACGGTCCTCAGCGCTTGTTCAGCACCTCCATGAGCGACACTGACTCACGCTGCTATCTGGTGGTCACGAGGTGTTTGTCGTGCTGGAAACGGGGCGTCTCTGTAAGTTTGTATCCCTGGTGATGTTTGTGCCTGGACAGCACGACATAAGTGGTGCTCTTCATGCGCAATATTCCTCAGCCTACTCAAGCTCAACTGATGAGGGGTGGGAAGATTCTGCAAAGCAGAGCGGTCATAGGGAGGCACAAATGAAAACGCAATGCAAAGCTGTGTGGAAAAGGGTGCGGTGGATATGGAAAATAGAACGCAAAGCAATGCAAAAGGACACAATAGATGAAAGTGTGGGTGAATTGGTGAAAAGGTAGAGTAGGACCGAATACGTAGAACACTCCAGTATAGATTGATATGAACAGTAATGTGAAATTACGCTAGTACAATAGCAAGCATGTCACTACTGTTCTAAATACACACACTGATGCTGCTATCCAACCTGACAGCCAATGCAAGAGGTTGCCTATTGGCTATTGATTGCGGGGTGGCAGTTCCCCTTTTTCGTATACTGCACTCTTTGGACCAGAAGTTATGGCCAGCTAGGAATATCCAAACCAAACTTGGCAGTGATGTTGAGGGTGTTCATACCGAGGTTGAGAATCATTTTTCACACATCTCACACCTCTTGAAGTGCCGAACTGGCTCTCAGCCAAAATGCGTTCATATCGCACGGACAGGGCAACGATTGAGCCAAGAGAGAACAGAGGCTAATGGTGCCCATGAGTACATGTATAAATTTGTTCAGAACTCATGCAGACTGGCGGCTCAAAGTGCTAAACTACTCTAAACCTTGCAAACATAGTACAGCGGAGCATTGTGATTTTCAGTTTTACAGATCAGAAACGCCGCATTTAGAGATAACTCAGAGACATGCCATTTGGAAGAACCTCGCTGGGATATTGACAGTTCTGTTTAGTTTAGCACCTAGCGAATTTCACGTAGATGTGAATAATGCCCAAGATTATGATTCTATGACAAGTAAGCCCTGAGATATGTTGGCTCAAACATGTCGGAGTCCATGAAAATCAGGGTCAAATTCATGAAAAAGTACACTCCAGTTTCACCTTTCAAAAGCCACCAGCAGCATTATGTTTCTTCTTCCTTGTGCTGTGCCTGATCCAGAAACCCTTTCTTCACTGCTCTGATCTGCAATGCTTACTTGCCTTTTGCTTCTCGTCTGACGACTTTCTACTCTTGTTGTACAGCTTTCCTCTTCAAAGACACCTAGATTTCTCTCCAACGTCGGACTAACAGTGCATCCCATACGCTGTACTACTTCGGCAAGCTTACAGTGGTCTTCATTGAACACGATCACTGCCAGGAACACAGCAGTCTCAACAGTTATGGAGCTACAGAATGATTCCTTTGGACAGAGATGTCAAATAGTGCCATTGAGTGCTTCATTGGCATTCTGTGTGGCACGACGAACACAGCCCTGTAGGAGGGATTTGTCGGCAAGATGGACATAATACAGGTCTAATTTCTTCAAAGACTGCAACAGGGATAGTGTTGTTCGACGATGAAGACACTGCCACAGAAGCATTGCCATATCCACACTTCTATTACTGCCACCTGCACCATGAGTCCTTCTGGGCAGAACTGATTGCATTTCTCGGCATCCTTGAACTGTACGTTGTGTCAAATAGATGTCCAAATAACACGGGCCATCGCTGTGACGAAGCCTGCAATCCCGCGGATAGCATTTCCAAACTAGTTCTGTAGGGAGTCTCCTTTCTTGTACAGAAAGTACAACAGCGGGTCAACACTTCCACGTCCACAAATGTTTGCGTCTCCCAAGCAATCACAGTCTGCACGCCATATAAGGAGCTGTATCCTCGTCGCCTCCATGTGTTCCGTCCGTTGTGACGGCGATTTCGGCTGGCGATTCCTCCCCGGCTGCAGCTTGTGTGAACACAACTTCAGCAGCATTTTTCATGCTCAAACTTGCAGTAGCTTTAGCAGCTTGGTGAAGATTCTTCACGAGGCGCTGGTAGCTCTTCTTTGCAACCAGTGCTGGCAAATCGAGGAATGCACACAATTTCCGGAAATCCTCGCGGCCTCGTTCAAGCAGGCGTATAGCCAATACGCTCTTTCTATTCAATTCAAAATAACTGGATGTCTTTTCCACTGCGGGCGGTGAAGCAACAGAAGTGCAGTAGTTGCATGCAACTTAATATGGAGGCTAGGCCAGTTCTTACATTTTTCTGCAAACTGCTGACGTGGACAATAAATTCTGAAATTTAAATTTAATTTCTGCAAACTAAAATTCTGGTTGTCAGAATCCAGGACTTCATCATCACTCTCCTCACTCGAGTCTTCATTGGAGTCACCAGGGCTCTCAGTATCCTCATCTGCAAGTAAGTTCTGATCGCCAGCAAAGGGTTAGCAGCTACGAGACGTGTCAGGTACGCCCAATCGCTCAGAGTCACTTTCAGTTTGAGCACGAGATGCACACTCGTTCTCTTCCTCCAGATCTCTGCGCTTGGGGCTCTGGAACTGGTTCCCGTAGAAAACACGCTTCTTGGCTCTGAAGTTAGCGGACTATCTCCTCTTATTGCCTATGACCAGAAGACAAAAGTTACAGAAGAATACAGAAGCCTGCAGTAGCGAGAAATCCAGTGTGGTATAAACCAGCACAACTGTGTCTCGGCCGGCGGAGTAGAAAATGCATCTCTAGCCCGCATTCATCTTCTACATAGTGTATGTGCAGACTGTCAGCATGTAAAAGCAAGAGTACATAACTCTTGGAAAAACCCTGCATCTACTTCACCACTACATGTACTTCCGATTTTTTTAGCAAAAAAAGATTATTCAAAGAAGGGGTTGGTGCAACTTCGGCAGCACACAGGGAGTGGTGCTTTCTTGCAGGTTTGCCGAGTGGAAGGTTCGATGGACGTCTCGTGTGCTCTGGATGGCAGTCGTGAGTCAGTCAAGTGAGAATTCAAGTCGGCAGGAATAGCGCAAGCTCCCACGTAGGAAGCACCACACCATTCCCCAAGATTATTCAAACAGCAAAAACAAAAAAAAGGTTTCAGAGCAGACTCGCTCTCTTCCCATTCACTCTGCAAACGTTAACTCGAACTCATTTGATCAATTTTTTTACGTTTCGGCAAAATTGCCCTCATCAGGTATACAATGGTGTGCAGGTCTGCAAAAACAAAACTACATGATAGTTTCACATAGCATGATCTCATCGAATAGCTGATTTGCTTCTTCTCTGGAGAGGTAAATATCGGCTGCCAGGAATTCTCATGGCCCACTGCCTCAGTGGGACTACCTGGCTTCAGCGGCCACTAGTATGGTGGATGTGGTGATGTGTGCAAGTGGATTGTCCTGCAGCTTTATATTGATATGAGCAAGCTATTCCCGGGCATGGTTCTAGCCAGGTCCAAAATAGTAGAGGCGGGGGGGGGGGGGGGGGGGGAGGTGGGGCAGGGGAAATGGTTATCCCGTAACCCATTTTCCCGTGTTCCAAAATTGTCTTGTCATGCAAAATGTGATGTATGGGGGAACCCCCGACTTTACCACAGACAAATGAGCCTTTATGAACCCTCTAGTAGTGACTATCGACTGCATTTTCGTCAGTAAATGGTATCAAAAAACTGGGGCTGAGTCGGGTAGCATGTTCTTCGGGTATCAGGTTCGGGTAGTTTTCCACGGGTAGCACGGGTACCCAATCGGGTAATGTTTCCATGGTAACACCACTATGCACCCCTTCCCTTGCACACTGGGTAGACATACGGAGTATTACATGAATTTGTACACATGCACTGTACATGATGTTATCTGCGACTTCGGATTTTCGGGTACTATTCTGTACCCGTCCACCCGAGGTCCTCACGGGTAGCACGGGTAACCGACAATACCCATAAAAAAATTAAAAAAAAAAAAAATTCAACAAAACAAAAATGAGTAGAGGGGTGCCACTTCAAGTTTCACAGGGCCGGGGGGGGGGGGGGGGGGAAGTGGCTCAATCAGAGTAGGGAGGGCGCTGTGCGACCTCTAGTCAAGTATTCTGCTAAAATGTCCTAGGAATCTAGAGCTACTGTCTGCCTAAGAGGCAGCCTGCACATTTAAAAGGTATACATAGACTCAGAGTGTTGGATGTCCTGCACTGCAGTACTCGTTTGAGACAGATCATTATGATTGTCATTGCACAGGCACCAAGCACCAAGGTGTCGCCGAAACAAGTGCATGTGCGAGCAGGCCGCCCCGGGGAGTACTCTGTATGCCCGAAACAAGTAAAACTCAGCAGTTTAACGGTTCCACAGCGCTGTAATCAAGGAATCCAAATTTCGCGGCGAACCGACATAATTGTGGAGAACAAGTTGCGCATGAAGTGTGTATGAAAACAGTGAATTGACAGCAGCACAGACCGTTCCGGGGGCAATGCTGATGCTTCTCTGTTTGACTGGAGCTCATGAAGGACACTTAGAGAGCCCGTTTTGACTCCACACAAATGATCGACATGAAGATTAATATGCCAATGTGAGTGTTTATAAACTAGTGGTGTGCACGGGTAGTCGGGTACCCGTGCTACCAGTGAGGACCTCGGGTAGTCGGGTACCGAACAGTACCCGAAAACCCGAGGTCGCAGAAGATGAAGACATCATGTACCGTGCACGTGTACAAATAATTCACGCATGTCTACCCAGTGAGCAAGGGAAGGGGCCGGTGTGTATTGTGGTCTTACCATGGAAACATTACCCGATCGGGTACCCATGCTACCCGTGGAAAACTACCCGGACCCGATACCCGAAAATGGTACCCGACTCAGCCCTATTATAAACACTTCGGTTCGCGTCCATTTCAGCCTGCGGTGAAAGCTAGCGGTTACCTCGCATATTCTCCACTGATTTATATTTTTGACGGAAACTCGAAGGCAGCGCAAATGGAAAGGGAAAATTCAAAATTGTACTCTCACTTCTGTAGAATCGCCATCAGGCCCGTTTCAATCATAGCATCATGGACGTGCTAGTTTTCGCACATTTCTGCAAGGTGCGGTGGTGCATAGGCATCAGCGGGTAATGCTAGTAAACTCAGCCGATTCTGCTTTTCAGAATGCCAGCAAAAACAGGATATTATGCTCGTTTTAATGCTTTTTAAGCTAGTTTAGGGCGTTTTATGCTAGCAATATATGACCAAATACAGCAAACAAATCGCAGAAGAGTACGCGAAAAAGCCTGTTTCCAAAGTAGGTACAAAGATATGCGCGCAAAAATTGATTGATCGGTGGTAGACTACTTCTACTCGAACAAAGGCAACATCGTTGTACGCAATGGTATAGTTTGCGTTGGGATGGTCATGTGGCACGTATAGACATTTGATCAGGGAGTACTGTATTCTACGACTCTCTGGCCATGAGATGCTGAAAACACGAATTATGCTAGTTTCTCAAAAAATGCCTCATTATGCCGGGGCAATGCCCCCCTCTGCGAACACCCCCATTATGCTAGTTTTAATGCTAGCATTACCCGCTGATGCCTAATGATGCATGCAGCTGCAAATTCATTCTGGTTTCACGGGACACTGTGGGTCTTGACTGTACAAAACGTGTCTTCCCTGCCAAAAAAATAAACTTTATTATAGTGTGGTGAATCCCGCGAACTTGAATGCTTTATATGCTCGTAATACTGACTGTATCGGGTGACTTTCGAACTACAGTAAAACCTGTAACTAAAGACCACCGTGATTAGCGACCAGCCTGGTACTGCAGACAACTTCGCCAGGCACGGACGGTCTCACATTCATGTATGGTTGTGCGGTGCAGACCTCTAAATAAGGACCACCTGCCACTAAAGACCGCTTTCTCTGGCCCAAGTGATGGTCGTTAGTCACAGGTTTTACTCTATAATAATAATAATTATAATAATAATCTACGTGGAGATAAAAGTTTAATAATAGCTATGAAAAGTAAGAATGCCGCAGACATCACCACGCAACATGACGATTAATTTTGTTCAAGGTTTGGTTTTGTGTGTTTCCAAAATCGATTTTCACGCTCCGATCATCAGTGGAAATACGGAACTAAAGAGATCAAGGGAAAATAAAGGTTAAAAATCCAAAGAAGTGTGACACATGACGAGGCGGCGGATGACGACGAGGCGGATGACGATGAGACGGCTGGTGGTGATGGTGATAAAACGGACGAGGAGGAGTCAGGTGGCGGGGAAGGTGATGGAGCTGATGAGGGTGAAATTCGTAAGAAGTCAGCTGTGTACTTGCATTTGTTATCTCGTCCCGACTGTTTGAGTGTGTATGATGATTCCCACTTCTCTGTACTGTGTCGTGCCCGTTATGTCCAGCAGTTGAAGGTCCTTGAAGCTGTTTGTATTCGTACGCATAAGCCCGATTTGTGTAAGCAAAAAGAACATGTTTTAGCACTTAGGTTATTTTCGTGAGTTTGCACCCCGTGTTCATGAGTTGTTTCTGCACTGTTCATGCCCGTTTGTCACACTTACTCTTTATTTTAGTTCTCACTTTTTGTAATACTTACCACAAGTTACCCGTCATGTGTCACACTTCTTTGGATTTTTAACCTTTATTTTTCCCTTGATCTCTTTAGTTCCGTATTTCCACTGATGATCGGAGCGTGAAAATCGATTTTGGAAACACACAAAACCAAACCTTGAACAAATCGTCATGTTGCGTGGTGATGTCTGCGGCATTCATACTTTTCATAGCTATAATTATGTTTTAGTAAATTTTTACAGAAGTCTACCAAGCCTCAACTCCAAACAGGGCAGAGAAAAAAAAGAGAGGAGAAAGAGAACGGAAATGAATATAAGGAAACTCACCTAAATTGAATGTCGTCCGCTGCGTTCCGACGCTACGTTATTCCTTCGAGATCATATCCCATAATCATGACAGAATTATGTACAAGTTGCAGCGAGTTGAAGAGAACAGTTTCTTCAGAGACTGCTTGCATATCGTGCCTGTTCGTTTATCTAGGTGCTGTTCGGTTTGGAAACATTAGCACCGCCGTACCACTCACACCTACTTCGCCACTCGGATGGAGCTGTTGTACAACAACTAAGAGGCTACGCGCCGACCTTAGGTGTGACATTTCTACCTCATTGCCTTGCAGTTAGCAACCTGAAGCAGAACCTTTCCGCCATTTACGGTGCACGTGAGTTGCAACATTGAAGTATGGAGCAACGGCGACATGCAACATGGTGTCACACTCGATGCACCTCCCGTCACGCCTTGACTCAAGGAAAGCTGATAAATCAGGCAACTCTCTATTTTCGCTACCACTAACTGAAACCCTCTATTATTTCCTCTGGCAGTTTCGGAAGGTAGAATCTTCCCACAACGGCAACATCTGATCGAGAAACTGACACATAAACTTTTCATTTGTCTTCGCCGAAAATCACGAGGCGAACCTGTACACCTACCCGATAATCTAATGTCCCATGATGTAGACTATGGTAAACAGAGGAGTGCAGTGCTGGAATCAAGCATGGCAACTAATGTTACTTGGCAAGCCTCAACTAACTAACACTTTACTTACTCAAGATCGCTTCGCAGCTTTGGCGATCGGTCAAGCTTCGCACGATAGGGGACAATTTCACAAAGGTTGCACTTTGACCTCGAGCGGTAGGAGATGAAAATTGCTTATGAAAGTAATTAGTTGATATGATCGCGCAGAAAGCGGAGCTTGAGACTCAGTCAGGGCTCAGTCATGGAGAGAGAGAGAGGTCACAAAGCTCGGTGGCCTCTCTACAAGTACAAGCAGACTCGGAGAGAGGGAGATAGTCGCGGTGTGCATGGTGTGGGACGATGAAGAACGGGCCACATGTCCTGGGAAGTGCTCAGGGCAACCATGCACCAGGAGATGGCATTTGTAGCACCAAGATTTGAACTAAGTAAGTTGAAGAGCTGCGCAAGTCCACTCGCGTACTCGCGTGTAGTTTTGGCAGCACCAGGCTCCTTTTACGGTCGCAGTATCCCTGAGAAGCTAGAAGTCAAACGCGACATTTGAGCAAATCACGACTCGACTGCTGAGGATCGAGGAACACGCCTACAATGAAGTAACCTTCCACTCTACAAACATAAGAAAAACGGTGAGTTCAAAGTTGCCTCTGCATGTACATCGTGTAGGACCAGATCCGTCCAACCCTGTAAAACGAATATGCCCCAGCTTCCAGTTGTCCTATTCGTCGTGTTATTTCTCCTTCTCTGCTCATTTTGTATTCTCATATTCTCATCCTGACTGTACAAAATGGAAGCCTTTGTAAGCCACTGTAGAAACCAAGGCGGCATTTTGGAAGATTTGAAGCAGGGACTAGTACAATAAATATATTGTACTATTCCCTGATTTGAAGGACCTGAAACAGCAGATTAGTGCACTTTCATGAACAATCATTTTCGGTCGATTTGTCGGAACAACCTGTTAACTTAATCGGAGTGCTTCCGAAAAATCCGAATGAAACAAGGGACAGCCTTGATATCACCAAGACTACGTATACCGTAACACAACCCCATCCCAGTTGCGCACTCTGGGGAATTATGTACTCTTGATATTACGGATATCCTATACCCTGTCATCACGACCGCACTGAGCCACACGGTGAGCTATCACTAGTGACATAGACAGTGAGTGGAAAGCAACACATGTCACTTGGGAAAACCATAATAATCCCGCCAAAAAAGGGTTAAAAAAAGGGTTAGCCATGGTTGGCTATAAAAACCCTGCAGAGTGGTCATTAGCTACCCCAGCCATGTATTGCTTGGAATAAAATGAAATAAATAAATTAAAAACGGTTTGTGGGAAAGAATTAGTTTCATGAATATCTCCATTACTTTAAAAGCAGACATTTTCGGGAGTGTTTTATTTTCGCCAACTTAGGTGCCGACAATTTTTACCGAAAATAAAACGCATCGAAAATTTCGGTTCTACCGGTACTGTATACATGTAGTAGCAAGAGTACATAACCCCAAGAGTGTGCAACTGCCTGCACAACCTCTATGCTGTGCTGCGACGGCAGAACTTCACATCACGTGACATGGTTCAAAAGGTTACACTGGAAAACAGTGCAAAGTGATCACAAGAGAGTTGTACCCAAAGCTGGGTTTCATACAACCCTGTATCAATCATGCAAAGAGTGCAAATAATGTGTACGGGTTGATCACGTGATGTGAAGTTCTGCCATCGCAGACCCCATAGCTGGAGTTGCACACTGTTGGGTAGTACTAGTACACTTGCCTGGGAAACAGGTTTTACCGAAAATTTCTCTCCACCGAATCGCAGACTTTGGAGAATACCGAAAATATTACACCACCGAAAATTTCTGCTTTTACAGTAGTTTTATTCTTTCAGAGGTTGGGCACAATCTAGTTCTTTTTAATACCAAACTCACTCACATCTCGGTGGATGGCCTCTCTCAAGACCTTTCCAATGAGCTGTCATTTCGCAGCGTAAATCGGACAATCTGCTGCAGAGTTGGTGCATTTAGTGGCATGGGTGCATGAAGTTAACCAAGGTCGGAATTTTGAGGGGGGTACTTGAGCATCCAAAGCCACCACTGCAATGTGTAGCCAGCAGACGGTTTTTGGCGGTGTGTTTTTGTTGTGTTGTGAATCGTGAGCAAGGTGAAATGGCTGCAATGGAGTCTCTGCATGTTCAGCCACGTTTGTAGCGTACATTCACAGTTAAGAACGTCCACAAATACCGGTATATCTGAAAAGATGCGTGATCACTCTGTGGGCCTGTGGCTAGACGCAACACATTCTGTGAAGGTTCTGCAGCGTTAGTCTATTCTCTGTGGCTGCAATAAAACCGGGTCATGAACGTGGCTATCGAATGTGTCCAAGTCAAAAGTAGTTGACATTACTGTGTAATACCATGACTGTATGATACATCGTAGCAGCACATGATGCAGAAGTTGTGGCGATGGTTAAATGCCGATCGGCGTGCAGTAAGCATAAGGCCTGGCGCATAACTGGGCACTAAGAGGCCATCCGGCATTAGCGATAATTTTCACGGAACGAAAAATAGTTTAGTATTGACCCTCCCCACCCATCCACCCCCTTCAACGAAAAATATAGTGACTTAACAGCTAGAATGGATTGATGTTTCAGCTATCGATATTTTTCAAAACGAAACTCTCCCCAACCCACCCACCCATAAACGAAGATTAATTGTGTTCTCTTCGTGATAAAGATCGATAATTGCGGACGGCCCCTAAATCTGGGCACAAAATTCATCTTCTCGGGATTCTATTCGTTTTTTAACTGCTCAAAAAGGCACATCAAAATACCAAAACATGGGAGGCATAGTTTTCTAAATGCTCAAATTTGCAATGTTACCGTTGTGCCCATACTGGAACGATGCCGTTGCTTGTTCCCGCGTGAAATGAATACAGCCGCTTTTGTGCACTTGCCTCCCGCATACCTCACTCAGTAGTATGGTGTTAAACAAATCAACTCTACGAAGCGTTACCCTTATGTTGATATCCACTCCATGGTAGCATGATTACCATGGTCACCAGGTGAGTGCGCCGGTGCCCTTCAAGGGGGGTTCTGGGGGGCTCCCCGGGAAAATTTTCAAAAAATGAAGCAAAATTCTGCATTTTGAGCAACAAAGGGGGGGGGGGGTGCTCCAGAAAACTACTCAAGAAATCTACCGGATCGAGAAAGTGCTCCGAAAGGACAACAGGAAGAAACAAGCCCTTGTGAGGTGGAAAGGCTACTCGGCGAGATTCGACAGCTGGGTCCCGTTTGAGGAGCTCACTTGGTTGTGATCACGGATCACGTGGTACGGTAGGGTCAGGTTAGTAGATGAGGAGACAGAACGAAAGCAGAAAAATTCAGGGCTCACGGTTGCGTAGAAAAGCGTCAATTAGATGGGGGTGGCGCCCGTGCTCCAAAATGCCAGCTTGACCAATCAGCAGTCAGCATTATTTTGAAAAACAAGAAAGCATATTTTTGAAAAAATTAAAAGCGAGTCACACCCCGGACACTGAACACAAGCGCTTACAGCAGCTGCTCAGTGCAGAAGACCTCAGCGACCGCAAGCCTACCCAGTTCTTGCGACGGATGGAGCAGTTGGGAGCCACTACCAATATCGACGACACTCTGCTCTGGGAGCTGTTCCTACAGCGCATGCCCGCACAAGTCCGTGCCATCCTGGCTACCGTGCCTGCCTCTGCACCCCTCGCGGACATGGCCAAACTGGCAGACAAGGTCATGGAGCAATTTTCTGTCGGCCCAGCTACTCTCTCAACAGTTGCCACCTCAGCTCCGTCTGCCGCCGCGTCCACCCAGGACCAATTAGCAGCACTCTCGGCCCAGGTGGCTCGCATTGAGCAACAGCAGCAGCACCACGGCTGTGGATGACCTCGGCAGCGCTCTGATAGCCACTCCCGCAGTGCCTCCAGCCGCGGTCGCAGCCCATCATCATCCAAGTCCGATGACGCGCGTGTCTGCTGGTACCACCGCAAATTCGGTAGCCAGGCACAGCGCTGCACCATCCCCTGCTCCTTCAAGCCGTCGGGAAATGCTCCAGCCAGCCACTGACGGTGTCCAGTGTTCCTGGCAGGGGATTGCTGTACGTCACCGACAAGTTCTCCGGGCTCCGGTTCCTGCTCGATACAGGCACCACTGTGAGTTGCCTCCCGCCCTCTGCTGCTGACCGCCGTCATCCACCAACCTCTCGGTTACGTGCCGCTAATGGCCCGAGCATTAGTACATTTGGCGAACACTCAACTACCATTGACATTGGCCTGCGGCGCCGCTTTCAGTGGATTTTTGTGGTGGCCGACGTCACGTCCCCAATCCTTGGCATTGACTGCCTCCGGCATTTCCACCTCCTGGTCGATCCTGCCGCTGGCGGCCTCAGGGACACCTCTACCCAGCTGGTTGCTTCTGTTAGCCCATCAGACACACCATCCAGTGCGCCCCTCTCGCCACTACCCGATGCCCCAGCTGACAGCTACATCAACCTGCTAGGCGAGTTCCCATCCCTCATGTTGCCGCCAAACCAGGAACATGTGGAAAAGCACTCAGTACAGCATCACATCACCACCAGGGGAGCACCAGTACATGCCAAAGTCCGGCGCCTGACCGGATACCGCCTGACCGATGCCAAGCAGGAATTCGAGCATATGATGCAGCTCGGTATTGCCCGCCCCTCGACCAGTAGTTGGTCATCAGCTTTGCATCTCGTTGAGAAGCCTTCGGGTGACTGGCGACCCTGCGGGGATTACCGTGCCCTCAATGCTGCCACCAAATCAGACCGGTACCCACATCCTCGCCTTCACGATTTCGCTGAGCATCTTCATGGCAAGTCAGTGTTTTCCAAGGTCGACTTGAAGTTGGCGTCCTATCAAATTCCTGTCGCGCCAGCCGACGTCCCCAAGACTACCATTACAACCCACTTTGGAAGCTTCGAGTTCCTCCGAATGCCCTTCGGCCTCCGGAACGCGGCGCAAAGCTTCCAACGGCTCATCGACGAAGTCACTCGTGGGTTGGATGGCGTTTTTGTCTACCTGGACGACATCTTGGAGACTAGCTCCTCCCATGAACAGCACCGGAGGCACGTCCGACTGCTATTCCAGCGCCTGGCTGACTATGGGTTGGTGGTGAATCCTGACAAGTGCGTCTTTGGTGTGTCAACGTTGAAGTTCCTTGGCCACACAGTCAGCAGTGACGGCACTAGCCCTCTGCCAGCTAAAGTCACTGCTGTCCAGGAATTCCCTGCACCGAAATCCATTCGCCAGCTCAAACGGTTCCTTGGCCTCATCAATTTCTACCGTCGGTTCCTTCCAGACTGTGGCGCTACGCTCAAGCCTCTCACAGCATTGCTTGCTGGTCCCAAGTTGAGTAAAATGGCTCCGATCAGTTTGAATGCGACTGCTCTGGCGGCTTTCCAGACTATCAAGTCCACGCTAGCTGCAGTGACTTTACTCCACAATCCCGATCCCTCCGCGTCGTTCAGCCTCGTGGTTGATGCATCCGACCAGGCCATTGGTGGACTCCTCCAACAGCAGGTTTCCGGCGTATCCCAACCTCTCGCATACTTCTCTGTCCCGCTCAAACCAGCTGAGACACGGTACAGTACGTTCGGCAGAGAGCTCCTGGCCATCTATCTCTCAATACGGCACTTCCGGTACTTCTTGGAGGGCCGCGAATTCTGCATGTTCACCGACCACAAGCCTCTGTGTCACTCCCTTACAAGGGTAGGCTAGCTCATCGTCACAGCACAGTCCTCGGGAGATTCGTCACCTCGCCTTCATCTTGGAATTCACCACTGATATCCAGCATGTCAGTGGTTCTGCTAATCTGGTGCCCGACGCTCTCTCCCACATCCCGGAAGCTGTATGTGCTACACACTCTGCCATCGACAGCACCACCCTGGCGCAGGCTCAGTCTACTGATCAAGACTTAGTCCGTTTCCGTGCTGCTCCTCAAACGGGTTCATCTGTCACATGGTCCTGCCGACAAATCTCCCCATCGCTGTATGTGCAAGGTGACATCTCCAATGAGACATTACGACCCTACGTTCCCAGCGCCCTCCGCCTCACCATCTTCCAGCAGCCCCACGGCTTAGCTCATCCTGGTTGGCGTGCTTCCGTTCGTCTCTTGACCTCCTCATTCTTCTGGCCTGGTATGCGCAAGGACATCCGTCAGTTTGTGCGTGAATGCACTGTATGCCAGCAGGCGAAGGTGCATCGCCATACCTGCTCGGCCCCTGGGTCTTTCCCGCCCCCGGCCCATCGCTTTGCTGAGGTGCACATTGACATTGTTGGTCCACTCCCCGCCTCGCTTGGCCACACGTATTTGCTCACGTGCATTGATTGTTTCAGCCGCTGGTGTGAGGCCATCCCGATCTCGGACATCACTGCCACTCCCACTGCCCGCGCATTTCTGTCTGGCTGGATTGCCTGTTTTGATGTGCCACTGACTGTCACCACTGACAGAGGAAGTAAGTTTGTGTCGGCATTGTTCAGGGTATTGCTACAGCTGCTTGGATCACACCGCATCCGCTTCACCGCGTACCATCTACAAGCCAACGGTCTCGTCCAGCGCTTCCATCGCTAGCTGAAGGCCACTCTTATGGCCCGTTCAGGGGCGGTGGCTCGTTCACAGTGGTGTCATGAGCTTCCTTTCATTCTCCTGGGTATTCGAACCGCTGTCAAAGACCAGCTTGCTTGCTCTGCTGCCGAAATGGTATATGGTGCGACATTACGCCTGCCTGGTCAGTACTTCGACCCGCCGTCTAGTCCAGCGTCTCCAACAGCTGATTATGTGCGTGCATTGCAGACCTTCATGCTGTCTCTTCAGCCCGTTGCTACCTCTGGCAATGCTGCTCCCGGCTCCTGCGTTCGTCCCCATGGAACTGCAGTCCCTACCCATGTCTTCATCCGTCACGACGCTACTCACAAAGCACTGCAGATGCCTTATGACGGTCCCTACAAGGTCATTGCTCGTGCCAGCAAGTTCTTCACAGTCGCTATCAAAGGCAAGCATGGCACTGTCAGTATCGATCGCTTGAAGCCTGCTTTTGTTTAGTCGGTCCGCTTCACTCTGCCCGGCCTCGCTTGTTCTTTCTTTCCTTTTTTCTTGAATTCCTCAGTACACTGCTTCTCTCTCATTACCTTGCCGTTTGTTGCTTTTGCAGTTTCACTGTTTCTTGCCATTTGGGCTCTGCCGCCCTGTTTCACGGTTCCTTTGTTTTCGTTCACCGCTCCTCTGCTCTCTGGGGGGGAGTACTGTGGCGGCCCGCTCCCAAACCGCATGGTATTTTCTACGAAATCCCTTCTTTTCACTAAATCGCAACTTGCACTTCTCACAGTTCTGCACTTTCCTTTTTGGCTCTGCGTATCCAAACATAGCCTACGGTGTTTTCTCTCCGGTTCACCTAGCGTTCACCCTCACCGTACCGTACTGCTGTGCTTGCATTTCCCTGTATCCTTTTTCGGCACCCTGCTTACTTCTGGGGCCCTTTTCCTTTTCAGCCTCTGACAAGATTTGCATTCACTCTCTCTCTCGTCTTCACGATTGTTAGTACTCGTACCAGCAGTTGTTTTTTCCTTTTAGTATTTTATGTTTATTGGTGTACTAGCTGTGCTAGTACTTGTTAGCAACAATCCGAACTAGCGCACACACTGCACTGCATTGCTTTGTACTGCATTCAAGACTGACGTCATGCGCTTTGTTTTGCTGCGTAATCACAAATGGCACCAGCCCATTTTGCGGAAAAGAAAAACAAATCTTGCTTGCCCTGTTGTGCTCTTCCAGACAACGGATCGTGCTTCAGCAGTGTTTCTTTTCCAGCCCAGCCGTCTTTGACTCAGTAGCCACAGCAGTCAACTGGATCATGCAGCACGAGTTTGCTATAGATCACCGGCTTCATTACCTCGATGACTTTCTCGATATCCCCACTGGTTTGGCTGCAGCCAACCAGCAACTCACCACCCCCCTCCGGGCATTCACGTATCTCGGCACTCCTCTTTGCTCCATCCCAGCTCAAGGGACATCACCATCATTGACCTTGGTATTTTCCTAGACTGCGGCTACCAGAGGACAAGCTGTCCGAGATCCGTGCGCCACTCATGGCTACTATCAGCGAGCGCAGCATCGGCCAGCGTCAACTCGAGTCCCTCCTGGGGAAGCTCACTTTTGCTGCCCGAGTCATTGTTCCTGGACACACATTCATGCGTGAACTATGATCAGCGTGCCCTGAACTGTATCTGTGTATGCGAGTGCGGTGCATAAAGCCCACCTTGAGAATGGGTTTGCTGGCCCCTTAGTAGATGCGTGGCTTCTGGAGAGGGTGTTGAAGGGCATCCAGCGATGCCATGGTACGGCTGTACTCACCCCTCGCCTTCCTATAACCATGCCAATCCTACGACATCTGACGGATGCACGCCGGAAAAGTAGTATCCTGAATGGCCATGACAAGCTGCTCTACCAAGCCGCCATGGTGCTTCTTTGGATTTCTTCGGTGTGCTGAATTCACTAATGGCATCACACGGGGCTGTACTAGCTGCCCTGGTGACGGACGCTTGCAACTCTTCCTGCTTTCATCCAAGACGGACCCATTCGGTAAAGGCGTTACTAGTGACATTGGCCCGTCTGTACCGCCGTACTGCCCGGTCCGTGCCATTGTTAGCTACCCATTTGTCACTCGTCGCGAGGGACCAGAGCAACTCTTGTTCGTACTCTCGAACAGACAGCAGCTGACCAGGCAGTCATTCACAGTAACAGTATGGTCTCTTGTCGCTGCGGCCGGTGTACCATCCCAGTCGAACTACTCCGGGCATTCGGTCTACATTGGTGCAGCCACCACCGCTGCTATGGCTAGTGCCCCGACTCCTTCTTCCGAGTGGCAGGTCAGTGGAAAGAGCGATGCGTGTCTATGCTACATCCGGACTACAACAAGCGCTAAGCGCCAGCTATCGTCCCGGCTTGCTGCCGTGCCATGGATGCCATGATCCCCAACTCGGGTGAGTAATGAGCTACTGAACTCTAGCTGCGCAATGCTTGCCTGTGCTGACATAAATTGACCCTTGCTGTGCGTCAATAGTGCTTAGCTAACGGAGTGCTGGTTTCATGGGTCCACTCTCACAACTGGTGTTATCTAGCTATTTGCTGCGGCTCTGCCTTGCGCTATATTACATCCATGTAGCATTGCAGCTCTACGTTGAGCTAACAGCAGCTCTACTTTGAGCTAACAGCAGCTCTACTTTGAGCTAACAGCAGCTCTATTTTGAGCTAACAGCAGCTCTACTTTGAGCTAACCGCAGCTCTACTTTGAGCTAACAGCAGCTCTACTTTGAGCTAACCGCAGCTCTACTTTGAGCTAACCGCAGCTCTACTTTGAGCTAACAGCAGCTCTACTTTGAGCTAACAGCAGCTCTACCTTGAGCTAACAGCAGCTCTACTTTGAGCTAACAGCAGCTCTACTTTGAGCTAACAGCAGCTCTACTTTGAGCTAACCGCAGCTCTACTTTGAGCTAACCGCAGCTCTACTTTGAGCTAACAGCAGCTCTACTTTGAGCTAACCGCAGCTCTACTTTGAGCTAACAGCAGCTCTACTTTGAGCTAACAGCAGCTCTGCTCTGAGCTAACAGCAGCTCTGCTCTGAGCTAACACCAGCTCTACTTTGAGCTTCAAACCAGTTGTTTCGAAACCAGCACTCCTCAATCCAAAGATGCCTCTTTGTTGACTTGTTTGTGTGAGGGATGGGGCTAATGGTGTACTAGCTGTGCTAGTACTTGTTAGCAACAATCCGAACTAGCGCACACACTGCACTGCATTGCTTTGTACTGCATTCAAGACTGACGTCATGCGCTTTGTTTTGCTGCGTAATCACAAATGGCACCAGCCCATTTTGCGGAAAAGAAAAACAAATCTTGCTTGCCCTGTTGTGCTCTTCCAGACAACGGATCGTGCTTCAGCAGTGTTTCTTTTCCCACCATCCCTCCCTATCCAACTTATTCACACCATCATAATTATCGTACCCACTAATCGGGTCCACTCTCACAACTGGTGTTATCTAGCTATTTGCTGCGGCTCTGCCTTGCGCTATATTACATCCATGTAGCATTGCAGCTCTACGTTGAGCTAACAGCAGCTCTACTTTGAGCTAACAGCAGCTCTACTTTGAGCTAACAGCAGCTCTATTTTGAGCTAACAGCAGCTCTACTTTGAGCTAACCGCAGCTCTACTTTGAGCTAACAGCAGCTCTACTTTGAGCTAACCGCAGCTCTACTTTGAGCTAACCGCAGCTCTACTTTGAGCTAACAGCAGCTCTACTTTGAGCTAACAGCAGCTCTACCTTGAGCTAACAGCAGCTCTACTTTGAGCTAACAGCAGCTCTACTTTGAGCTAACAGCAGCTCTACTTTGAGCTAACCGCAGCTCTACTTTGAGCTAACCGCAGCTCTACTTTGAGCTAACAGCAGCTCTACTTTGAGCTAACCGCAGCTCTACTTTGAGCTAACAGCAGCTCTACTTTGAGCTAACAGCAGCTCTGCTCTGAGCTAACAGCAGCTCTGCTCTGAGCTAACACCAGCTCTACTTTGAGCTTCAAACCAGTTGTTTCGAAACCAGCACTCCTCAATCCAAAGATGCCTCTTTGTTGACTTGTTTGTGTGAGGGATGGGGCTAATTTTTACTAATGTTTATTGTTTTATATTGTGGTGGAAAACTCCCGTTTCCAACAGAAACCGGTGTTTTGTTCGAGTAGACCCCACACTCCCAAGGGGAGGGCTGAAATCAACCCGGGTCAAGAAAATCGTACAAACGTACTTCTGTGCGTATCTCGCGCCAGGTTTGAACGGCACTGCACATGCAAATTTTGCGCGGACGGATTCACGTGACCATACAGGACTCTAGAAGTGGACTTTTGGCAGCATATCAGTATTTGACCCGGGTCAACTGTCTTCATGTAAACCCTCACCTATTTTGTCTATCGTACAGACTTTCAACCCGGGATAAACTCGACCCGGGTTGAAATTTGTCTTGTAAACACAGCCTATGCAGTCTCGCAGGCACGCGCGCACGTGCACACACACACACACACACACACACACACACACACACACACACACACTTTTTTAAAACTTTGGAGCATAGTGCAGGTTTTCGCGCTCTGAGGCTCCCACAGTTTCTCGCCAGGAACACCGGCATCAGGCCGGCCTGGTTTCAAACATTAGAATTTACGTACTAGTTTGTAGTAGTAGTAGTAGAAAACTAGGGAGGCATCCGATAGCATTGGGTCACCTCTGCCATGCCTCCAACCAAGAGTACATGAAAAACATGTACTCTTGCTCCAACTAAATCTGCCATTCTGCCATTCGAGGACTGGCGGATTCCGACGTAAAGCTGCTGTGCTCCCTCCCCGGGATCGAGTTGTCGGTTGTAGATGTGATGAAGACGTTAGCAGCATTGGTAACGGAGTCCGCAGACTGCGAGGAATGACTGAATAACTTAGAATTGACGACTTATCGAGGCAAATTGCAGAGCTGAACGAGGAGGTTGTCGCCCTCAGGGAGTCCGCCATTGCTTCTCCTCGGCCTGCCACAGCTGATGGGGTATTCACACGACAGGCACTTGCACGTTTTACAGGAAGTGACATACGAGAAAAGTGACTGTGTGGATTCACACAGCTGCATTTGACGACAGGCACGTTTGCATTTTTGAATGCTTCACCGACCAGTAGCCATGGGTATTTCAAATTTTCAATACACACATACAATAATTATCATGCTCTAAAGAGCCGAGTAAAAAATCAAGTCTTGTTTCGCGTTTTTTGGTGTAAATGTACTCGTGCACGCCAGGATTACCGTGAAAGTGGGCCCCCTGCTCGCTTTCACTTTTCAGCCACTTTCAGGCACTTTTCTCGTTCACAGGTAAAATACCATAGCAACTTTCCGGTGCACGTGGATTTGCCTGTCTTGTGAATACCGAATAATTAGGCCGCGGTCACACATGCACTTTTTTGGCGGTTCCGCCAAAGCGTAACTTACGCTTCCGGCAACGGCGGAGGCGTAAGTTACGCTTTGGCGGAAGGTTTGGATTTCGCTACGCCAAAAAAATGCGAGCGGAGCCTTCGCTTTCGCGGATCCGCTTTGGCGGAACCTGCATGGTGATGGCTTTGGAGTTTGGTGTGCTACTTCTGCACTGAGTTCTGGTGTTGTTTGGTTGCCGTTTGGTATTCAGCTTTCATATCGTTCTTCTTTGCCAATGAACTGTACGTTCTGGAGATCTCGCAAACGATACTGCATCATTATGAGTGGATAGTTGGTGAGGGAACCCGTCTCCCAACTCATTGGCCCCGATCGCGGACGATCTCCAACTCTCTCCTTCTCTCTCCAAGCAATGCGTCCACCAGAGTATGCAGCCCTAGGACTGCAACCAGGGAGGAGTAGAGTACTCTGCCACACCCTCACTGCAACTGCAGGCATCCACGCAGTCGTTAGGGTCGATGATGGATCATGGAGGAGCCAACGACACTCTGCTATACAACTATTTGAAATTGATATTGATGTAAACTAAACTATTATTCAAATACACCCGTACTGGGCCGCAGTGAATGTGCCCCAAATCCACGAGTGTACTTGACAGGAGACATTCAGCAGCCTGTCAGCGATCCACGATAGCTCTGCTTGTACAAGCGAAGTTCGCTTCAACTCGGACAAGAACATCTAAAATTTCATAGGACGTGCTGCATTTGCATTCCCTCCGCCAAAGCGGAGTGTTGAGGAGCACAGAAGTCTACATATATGTGTGACCGCTGCATCCTGTGTTCCGCGAAAGCGGCTGCGGTAGTTACGCTTTTCGCCTCCGCAAAAGCGGTGCAAGCTTTTCATGTGTGACCGCGGCCTTACGAATCCCAGAGAACTCGTACTCCGCAGAGTCGACGGCGTGCCCGTACGCGCAGAGGCCGGGCCCAGGATGCCACGCGGGACCAGTCCCAGGATGCCACGCGGGCCACGACTGATGAGGGCGACGTGCAGCATGCTGGCCAGTGCAACTTGGAGCTGGAGGAGGACAACAACGAGCCCCAGACTCTGGACATCATTGCTGACGACAGCTGGCAATTAGTTGCACAGGAACCCCCAGCGCCAAGAAAGCAGTAATCTTTGTGGGCAACCTAGGTACAAACTGCTCTGAAGAGAGCGTCAAAACTTTCGTGAAGCGGCGCGCTGAGGCAATGGGATCAATGGCCAGTGTTCATAACAGCAGCATCCACACAACGCAGACGGGAAAGGTGTCAGCTAGGATTTGTATAGATGCCACAGACCGGAGCCTCGTGACAACTCCGGACTTCTGGCCAAGGCCTCTATACGCTTGGCCATGGGAGTACCGAGACCGTCCGAAGCCCAACCGACAACACCCTGCCGGCACTGCGAGAGGTGACCCTACATCTGATGGTGCTGACAGCGCTGACAGCGACAGCACGGCATCTGCTGGCATCCCGCAATGATCAGTGTAGCTCCGCCGCTCCGCTGGCTGGTGACCAACGAATTTGGCCTCACCAACACGCTGGGAGAGCTGCAGAATGCACTGCTCAACAATAACTTCGACATAGCGGTTATCACAGAAACAAATTGCTCGGCCCAGACCGTAGCCTCTGAGACGATATTTCCAGGATACTCGCCTCCCATCCGACGTGACCGGATGCATTTGGTGGCGGCATTGCTGTATGGGTGAAGTCCGGCCTCCCAGTGGTGCACCTCAACCAGATTCCCACTGATGACCACGAAGTCCTCTGGCTCGCAGTGAGTCTTTCTACGCAACAATCTGTTGTTATTGGTGCCTTGTATCGGCCTGGATCCTGTGCGGACAACGACACCTGTCTGATTGAGTATCTTGGACCTGCACTAGACGTGGCCCGCACTCACGGCACTCACATAGTGCTAGCTGGGGGTTTTAATGTCCATCACGAGACTTGGCTCTGCAGCAGCAAAACAACTGTAGCTGGAGAGGCCTTGGAAGAATTGTGTGCTGAGCATCAACTCCACCAGCATGGCTTGCAGCCGACTAGGGGTCTAAACACCCTGGACCTCATCCTCTCCAACATGCCCATTCCTATCGACACCACTGTCAAAGCGCCACTTGGTCGCTCTGACCATGGGGTTGTACTTGCCGACTTTTATCTCACCCTAATGCTGAGCAAGCTACCTCCAGGACTGTCTGGCGCTACCATCAGGCAGACTGGGGGCGCCTGCGGGCCTTCTATCGCACTACTGACTGGTCCACCATTGTGACTGACGACCCTGAAGAGTCCTGCAGGAAGCTAAGTGACGTCATCTCCAGCGGCATGCAGAAATTTATCCCCGCCAAGCAGCTTGTTACCCGCCCAGAAGACCCCAAATGGTGGACTCTTGAGTGCACCACAGCATTGAACACTAAAGACAAGGCATGGAAGGCCTGGAGACGCAATATGTTCAGCGAAGCCCACAAGGCTAGCTTCATGCGCTCAGTAGAAGATGCTACCCTCGCGAATGTGCGAGCTCGCACATCCTGGGAACTGAGAGTTCGTCGGAAACTGTCACGCGGAGGAGGCCTGAGAGACAAGCAATGGCGGTCGGTGCTCAAATCTGCTGCTGGCGCCAGTCATGGCTTGTCTATACCATGCTTGGTGGATGACGCTGGTCACCAACTCCGTATGGATGCTGCCAAAGGTAACTGCCTTGGTCGCTACTTCGCCAATAAATGTAGCCTTGGAGATGATGACTTGGGCCCGGGGCCAACCCGGGGTCACCCCTCTTACCCGAATCCACTTCCGCCTGCAGGTGGAAGTGGATTCGGGTAATGCAAACAGTGAAACGCCTCCTGAACCAGCTCGACGTTGGCAAGGCGTCCGGTCCGGACAACATCCCTGCCCGAGTGCTCAAAGAGTGCTGCCATGAACTTGCATTGCCTCTCACGTCCCTCTTCGCCCTGTGCTTCCGTAAGGGTGTTCAGCCAGAGGCCTGGAAGAGTGCTCGAGTTGTGCCAGTCTACAAGAAGGGCAGCCTATCCAACCCTAAGAATTACCGCCCAGTCTCCCTCCTCCCCATCATCTCCAAAGTGATGGAGCGTATTGTGAACTGCCAAATTGTGAATCACCTTGAAAAACATCATCTCTTGTCAACCAAGCAGTACGGATTTCGCAGTGGCCTTGGAACAGCGGACCTACTAGCAGTGCTTGGGCATGACTGGTCGCTGGCAGCTGGTTCTGGTGGCTGTACCCACGTTCTGGCTGTCGACATTGCTGGTGCGTTTGACCGCGTGTCGCACCCCGGCATCCTACACAAAGCGGCCACTCTCGGTATTGGCGTTGGCCTGCTGCAGTGGCTACGGGACTATCTACGAACTGCACACTAAGGGCAATCGTCGATGGAAAAGAATCTGCTCAATTCCACATTAAAGCTGGCGTACCCCAACGCAGCATCCTGGGACCCACCTTATTCTTGATGTAGGTCAACGATGCTGAGACCTGTCTTTCCCCATCAACGCGAATGGGTGTGTACTAGGGGTGAAACGGTTCGGGTAAGGAACCGGTTTTGGAACCGCCAGCTGAAAAGAATCGGGTACCCGTTCCGTCAAATTTCGAACCGAAACTCGAAAAATCTCGATCTTGTACAAATACATGTACACGTCAAGTCTACTCAAGATTTTACATGTCTTACCTTGCGATCCCCTCTCTTCCAAAGAGTTCTCTGGTCATTATCTTCTTCGCACTTGGACTCTCCGATGTCTCATTCTTGCTCGTGAAAATGTTTTTTTTCTAAAAATAATTGTCGCGAACCCATTTTGTCGGTCTGGAGAAAAGAGTGCATGGAACCGATACCCAAACCGTGGGAAACAATGCTGGCATTCGGGTACCCGAACATGAAAAACCTGGAACCGTTTCACCCCTAGTGTGTACGCAGATGACACCACGCTGCACACCATCATACGATCCAGAGATGACTCTGCTGGCAGTATTGCAGACATGCAATCTAGCCTGGATCGATTGCGTAGCTGGGGAGAACAATGGCGAGTTCGCTTTGAGCCGACAAAGTCGCAGCTGCTGCATATTGGCCACCACCGCAACCCCTGGCCACTCCCAGACCTAACATACGGAGCCCATGATATTCCCTGCGGGGACGAGCTGAAGCTCCTGGGAGTGACCTTCGACAGCAAACTCACCTTCAAACGCCATCTCCGCAATGTTTCTCTTCGTGCTGTAGCCCGGCTAGGATTTCTGTGTCGAGCATCAAGTTTCCTTGGTCGTGAAGGACGCTTGACAATGTACAGAGGCTTTGTACGCCCTGTACTCAAATACACACCATTGATATGGATGGGCGCAGCCAACTCTTACCTGCAAAGTATCGACCGAGTACAGTGGAAGGCCCTTGCTATCATTGGTCCTGACGCCTTGCTGCAGAGCCTAGCTGCCCGCCGCCAAGTTTACGCTCTCACGTACATATACAAGCTAATGTTCCTTCAAGACCATCCAGACCTCTCTGCGCTCGTGCCGCCTTGCCAGGAAGCTAGCCTCGTCTCGCGGACAAGGTCGCAGCTCCGTGTCCGCCACCAGCATCAGCTACAAGCAGTGCTCCTCCCTACGGCCCCCAACTTTCTCCAGCGTTCGTTCCCATAATATTATGGTGTAGTGGATGAATGGAACAGGCTTCCGCAAGACATATTTCCGGATCTGATGGCCCAGTTGAAGTCTCTCCAATCCTTCAAGACGAAAGTCCATCGCCACTTGCGTCAAAATAATTGGCTCTGGGCTACGGACTCACTGTGAGGCCACGTCACCCGTCCTTTCTTGTTTTATTTTATTTCTCTTTAGGCTAACGCGAGTTAGCAGCCAGCCCAGCGAGCTGGCCCAACCTGCACGCATGCGCGAGTCACGTGGGCACGTGCCCTTCCAAATCCTGTACAATGTCTCTTGCGTGTCATTGCTGTTTGGACTTTCGAGCGTGCAACTTGCGGAACATGTGTTCCCAAACAATTACCTTCCCACCCTCCCACCCACTAGCTCAATTCATGTTTCTGGCACACACATGGCAGTACCGTATTTCCCCGTAAGTTAGTTCTCCCCAATGACTTAGTACCCCCCCCCCCCTATAAAAATACACTTTCCACTGCCGAGGTTATCACTCCGAAAGACAGTTCCCCCCGAAAGATAGTTCGTACCCGTCCTACATGTACAGACACCGTACAGTACATATATCATATGCACAGACACTAGAGTTGCGCAGGCTTCCCACTGCGTGTCATTT
This sequence comes from Sycon ciliatum, assembly GCF_964019385.1. NCBI lineage: Eukaryota > Metazoa > Porifera > Calcarea > Leucosolenida > Sycettidae > Sycon > Sycon ciliatum. The sequence goes on along the minus strand of NC_088652.1, from coordinate 28,764,785 downwards.
ATCCCCGATAAAATAGTACTCCCCGAAAGATAGTAACACCCCTGAAAGTTAGTACGTACTAACTTACGGGGAAATACGGTATCTGTATAGTCCATGAGAATATAATTATGCTCTCAACTGGTTATGCATCTCTATATATTTAGCATTTGGCGCCTCTACTCAGAGCCATTGGCGGCTCGATGCGGAGTCATTGGCGGCTCGATGCGGAGTCATTCGCCGGCTCGATGCGGAGTCATTCGCCGGCTCGATGCGGAGTCATTCGCCGGCTCGATGCGGAGTCATTTGCTGGCTCGATGCGGAGCCATTTGCCGGCTCCATGCGGAGTCATTCGCCTGCTCCAAGCGGAGTCATTCGCCTGCTCTAAGCGGAGTCATTTGCTGGCTCAGGTGCAGAGCCATCATACTAGTTGCTCGAATCGGCACTCCCAGCTTAATCCAAAACTCGGTTGCTCTGTTGTGAGGTGGGGGGATGCTAAATGAGCGTTAGCATGCTAACGCGAGTTAGCAGCCAGCCCAGTGAGCTGGCCCAACCTGCACGCATGCGCGAGTCACGTGGGCACGCGCCCTTCAAAATCCTGTACAATGTCTCTAGCATGTCATTGCTGTTTGGACTTTCGAGCATGCAACTTGCGGAACATGTGTTCCCAAACAATTACCTTCCCACCCTTCCACCCACTAGCTCAATTTATGTTTCTGGCGCACACATGACGGTATCTGTATACTCCATGAGAATATATGCTCTCAACTGGTTATGCATCTCAATATACTTAGCATTTGGCGGCTCTACTCAGAGCTATTGGCGCCTCCATGCGGAGTCATTGGCGGCTCCATGCGGAGTCATTTGGCGGCTTCTTGCGGAGTCATTCGGCGGCTCCATGCGGAGTCATTCGGCGGCTCCATGCGGAGTCATTTGCCGGCTCCATGCGGAGTCATTTGTCGCCTCCATTCGGAGTCATTCGCCTGCTTCAAGCGGAGTCATTTGCCGGCTCCATGTGGAGTCATTCGCCTGCTCCATGCGGAGTCATTTGCTGGCTCAGCTGCAGAGCCATCATACCAGTTGCTCGAATCGGCACTCCCAGCCTAATCCAAAACTCGGTTGCTCTGTTGTGAGGTGGGGGGGGGGGGGGGATGCTAAGGTCATGTAACTCATGTTGGATAGCCACATGGTAAGCCTATGGGACTATGACCAGCCGCTTGCACAGTAGCACTACGTTGCACGTACGATGATCTTCCTGCCTCTGCGCACATGCATAATGATGTGTCACACTTGATGTATCGTGTGTAAGAAATATCGGAAATAAGAATAGAAAGTCGTTTTTCAAACACCACGCTATAACCGATACCTACTGTACAAGATGTGTGTCGTATGACCTACAGACAGGACACCACCTCCACAATACGAGCATGAAAGTACGAGATGGTGGAGCGCTCTGGTGGTACTTTACGGTACATGTAGTTATCAACAAGTTACAAGCTAGCACTAAGACATACCAGTAACAATGTAAGTGAGCATTTCATCAAGTGCTGCTATAAGTTTGTACACACACTTGAGAGGAATCAAAAGCGTTTCTGCTGTAACTCTGAGTTGCACGGTTATAAGTTTGTATATAATTATCTATAAGTGACTGGAATTTCGAAAAAAAGGAACTTGACAAAAATAATTATATCTCTGAAATATTCTAACGTCCTTGGCCTAATAAAAATAATTCCATTATATGTATTCATAAAATTCAAAAGAAATGTTTCATGTATCTGCATGACTATAAGTAGTAATTCTGCAACAGGCATAGTAACCTGGTGTGGTCCTCTACAATTAGCTGTCTCTACTGTCTAACCTACTAGACTATTTCATTTCCGTATATTTAGTGGGGTGGTGATCAAGCATAACATAATGTAGCTAACATTTGGCAAATGTGACTAAGGAAGAATGGATTTGATGAATAGCATAGCCAGTCAGTAACATAGAGAACACAGAACGGAGAGAGAGAGAGAGAGAGAGAGAGAGAGAGAGAGAGAGAGAGAGAGAGAGAGAGAGAGAGAGAGAGAGAGAGAGAGAGAGAGAGAGAGAGAGAGAGAGAGAGAGAGAGAGAGAGAGAGAGAGAGAGAGAGAGAGAGAGAGAGAGAGAGAGAGAGAGAGAGAGAGAGAGAGAGAGAGAGAGAGAGAGAGAGAGAGAGAGAGAGAGAGAGAGAGAGAGAGAGAGAGAGAGAGAGAGAGAGAGAGAGAGAGAGAGAGAGAGAGAGAGAGAGAGAGAGAGAGAGAGAGAGAGAGAGAGAGAGAGAGAACAGTACCAGTGCGTGCTGCGTGAAGTGCTTGACACCTCAATCTGTGATGGAGCAAACAGAGATACAAAGACGATCACATAATAGTATACACCAGAGCTAGAATGGATTGGACGCATGCACATGCACACATACACACATACACACACCACACAAACACATACACACACACACAAACACACACACACACACACACACACACACACACACACACACACACACACACACACACACACACACACACACCCTGAATCCACACTCATGCACACAAATTTAAAACATTTCTGGCGTTTTAAGATGCGACTAGCACTCCGGAAAATATGCTATATAGTAGAACATGCGCTCCACTTTTCCAGTCGTCAGGAACTTTGACTTTTCTCCAATTTGATTCATGCATAACGGATACCTCAACTGCATACTTTCTATCACAGCTGGGACAATATCTGATAAGAAACACAGCATCGCAGCCAAACAACAGACGTACATTGCAATGACTTATTCGGAATTCAGGTAGTGCAAGAAATGAATGCAACCTACCGTTTACACACGAGCCCGCCGTGGCAGAAGCTGGTTCATCTTGTCGACCTTGTCGGGATAGATACCCCAGCAATTGATCAGCTTCACCAGCTTGATGTAGCCAGCCTGTTCCTCGCTGCTTACAATGTTGACCAACTTTTCGTTGTGAGTGCGCGTTCCATCTAGTTTCTCAATCCTCTGCAAGTCTGCTATCTGCTCCAGATCGGCGAAGAACCCGGCCGCTTGCGCCATCTTACGAAATGTTCCCGCTGGTAATTTGCCCAACCAAGGCGAAATATCGGTTAGAAAGGCACGCTGTTGGAATGGGTCGCCGTACAACTCCTCATCCTCATCTAATCAAGAATTACATGGGATAAAAATATGAACAAAAATACAAAGAAGTCTGAGGAAAGTGTTGAATGGCCTCTGCTGGGATAACGACTACACCATAGCTCAGTGGTTAGAGCATCGCTGGCTACAAGCGAGGGTCCCTGGTTCGAGTCCTGGTGGTGACAGTCAATTTTTTCTTCAGACTTTTCCCGTTTGTCTCTTTCCCTCAAACCAGTTAAAAATACAAAAAATTGATTTATGGCCAGCCGTATACGTTAGGTTAATACAGCCAGGTTCTAGAGTGTCGATGTGCATCACTCCAGTCTGGACCTGTACATCATCAGTGGTTGATCTAAGTACGCTTATACCATGGCAATGGCTAACCTGGCAAGGATTCTTGGCATCTAAATCACTGTTGTGCTACATGCATGTGGCTCCATTTCAGTATGCCATGTATACTTTTATACACACCAAACACTGTATTTAACCCTTTCACTGCCGCTGTCGACTGCAGTCGACAGCGCATTCATGCACTCCGAGTGCCATTGTTGACTTGCGTCGACGAGTAAACATGCAGTCCCCAGTGCTGTTGTCGACTTCCGTTGACAGGCAGACCTCACCCAGTTTGTGCCTCTATTTTCGAGTATTGGAGATGTTTAGCCGTGGTAGACGGCCCCTGGGCCCTGGAAGATGTCCATACCCATCGAAATACGCTTCCAGAAGTATGGGTTGCCATTTGAAAAAAAAGAACCAGCGTCGTTGAAAATGCGCATCCAATTTTTGGCCGAGCGGCGAGGAAGAAATCGGTTCTCACGCACTTCCACCTCGCTGAGTCGGTGCCAGTGTTTTCCTGGGTAGAGACAACCAGACGATGGATTCCTCGCGGACGCATTCACTGCAAACTTGACGGAAACAGCGCTGGCGGCGGTCACTGGGTCCAAAAATATAATTTTCTAAGAACTACCACGTTACAATGGCGACCAGCACGGTCAAGAGACACTACAGGTATGTCACCTACAACATAATTATAATATTCTTTCTACAACGACACCTACCTAGCACCTCTGGCTCAATACCTGACGATCTACTTCAAGCTGATGCGAAAGTGAATTACACCCGCGAACGCCGCGCTTGTCAACGGAACAGGGAAGCGCTTCACTCTCCAAAGTCGAAAAGTGTTTGGACTGCTGCTAATTGGGAGAACAAACGACCACCATGGCGGCTGAACATTCGGCAGCCGTTCACCGACACGATCCGCTTCACCAAAGGACTTAAGAACGTTTCGTTCTCCGAGTTTTCTGGTGGCAGCAACAAGAATTTCATCCGCAACGACAGGACAAAAGTCTCTCGCAACTGCAGTCCTGTTGCCACGAAGATAGAGGAGATTCCGCAAGCCATCTCTTCTGCGTCCAGTGCTGTAGTTCTCCTGTCCACTGGCATATCTTTCAATCCCAGCGAACGAAAAAAAGGATCTGCTTCTCTCTCCAAAACTACAACTAACTAACTTTAATTCGCGGGTGGCCCGGCCGATCCTGTGTATAGTGTATGTAGCGCATGCGGCGCACGGCACACTTTCGCATGACATGACACGCATTTTTGCACAACGGCTGGCGCTAGAAAAAATCCCAAAATCTGAACTACAAACGTGCTGCGCGATCTAGTGCCAGCCGTTGTGCACAAATGCGTGTCATGTCATGCGAAAGTGCGCCGTATGCTGCTGCAGCTAAAGTTGCCACTGCTTGTGTTGATACTGGTGAAGGTGCTACTGCTGCTGATGCTACTGCAGCTAACAGTGCTGCTGGTGTTTGGGGAGAGGAAGATAGTTATTTTTGCTTTAATCCCTGTAAGAGTCCATGAAGAGAAGGGAACGAAAACGTTTGGTTCTAAAATTTCCTAGTGTTCATTTGGACCGGTGTGGATTGCGTGGATGCATGTACTGCATTCAAGAACAACCAGTTTCATTTAACATGAAAGAGTGGTAGCGACCTCGGCGATAATCGTATAAGAAAGTTAGTTGCTCCCACACTGAAATAGTCAGTGGTGAGTCAGTCAAAGGTCAAGTCAGGTCGACGGGAATAGCGAGAGTTGCAGTGTGAGAGCAACCAACTTCCTTACAGCTCCATTTAACGTAAACATTATTAAAAGATTGCGCAGGTGTGCTTAGCCGTCCCCAGTCATGATCGGCAGAGATAAAACACCAGTTCAGACAACAAGTTGACAACAACCTGCATCAAGCAGTGGAGTCGACTTGGTTACGGATGCCCATTGCAGCTGATGCTGCACTTGATGGGTGTCCAAGGCAAGCCATGGCAATAAAAACAAAAAAGTACTCAGGAGTCAGTACCACTCTTAGGGAACATGACTTCAATAGGAACACTGGTTAAAAAACAATGTACAAGGACATCACCTCCTCATCAAAGTCTACACATACACGTGCATACAATGACAAGAGGGTATTGCAAAACAATTCAACCAGCTCAGGGGCACTCATTAGCTCTGAAGATATTTTCGCCGGGTTGAACCACACAATTAGTATATTTGGACGTCACCGAGAATGTTCAGATACAAAGGAAATTTAGGCCACCAGCCTCACGCTCATTTTCTCCGAAATTCGCCCGCAATCGAACGGCTCCTACACTCCCAGAGAATAAGGTTGACTCCAGAACTACTTCAAACTACGTTTACTCATAATTCGCTACATACACACGGCTAAAACTCTGCCGTGTCCTTGCTGGAGAAAATATATTCACCAACCGGCATCATTGAAATACACATGAATCACGGTGTCCAAAAGCAACCAACCTCTCTCGTCGCCTTTCTCCTCTCCACCGATGAACGGTTCAATCGAGCTCACAAACGCATGCCGGTCGGCAATCTGATCGAATGTCTTTTCACTGCAGTGCAGAGTGGTACCAATAACAAAACAGCACAAAACAGAACGAAACAAAAACTAGAAACAGGTCCACGTTCTAGGTAGGGCCGTAACAGAAGAGCCTCCCTCAGTGGACAGTAGAGCCTCTCCCTCCAGTGGACACCATAGAGTGCCTGCCCCCCCCCCCCCCCCCCCCCAGTGGACAGTAGAGCACCCCCCCCCCCCCCCCCCCCCCCAGTGGACAGTAGAGTCCCACCTCGGTGGACAGTAGAGCCTTGAAATGCAATGCAGCATTTTGTGATCAAAAAGACCCCCTCACTAAATGTGCAGGCAGCGTGTTGTCAGTGTTTCCATTACCCTGAACACTTCGTTAATGAAAGCGGTCGATTGGTCAGCTCCAAGGCAACGTATTTGACCTCTTTATAAACCTGCGAGGAAAGCCTTCACTAACCCAATGGCACCAAGCGACATGAATTCAGCGTCGTGAACACCGCTTTCACCAGCGCTGTGATGACCGCTTCCTGGAGCACCGTGACCACCGCTTCTACTGTCCACACTGGCACAGGCTTCTGCTGCAAGGAAACAGACGGCGTGCCATTGGAGTGGCCAAGAGACATGCACACACACGCGCACACACACGCACGTGCGCGCACGCACCCGCACACACACCCGCACACACACGCACACACACACACACACGCACACGCACACACACACACATGCAGATGCAACGTATACATGTACACACACAGGTGGGCACGCACACACGGTTTGTTGCAGAAGTTTATTGTCACCACTGAAACAAACATGGTTCATTTCGTACTCGGATGGACCCCTCACTCCTCCGAAATGAACACAGTTTGCAATGCTGGACACCACAAATCAAGTGCATTTACACGTAGTGCATTGTTGGGCAAGTTACGATTTTCGACCTCCCACCCTCCTCCTCCTCTGCTGCGGACGATGTTCGCTTCAGGGCGACAAAATATGACAGCGACCCCATAGCAATTCTATGACAATGTAATGTCAGTTGTCCAGGGCCCAAAACAGAGTCAGAACTGCAGTGTTGGCTGGGATCAAACACCAGCTTGCCGTGAGAAGAGGCTCAAATTTTACATTCTATCCACAGCAGATATGGTCCTGTGCTCATGCAGTGTTCAATACCCGAACGGGAATAGCTAGCTCAAAACGAAAATAGAACAGCGTACCGGTTTCCTTGCGACTAAAGGTTCACACGAATGCAGACATCATGCAAACCATCATTTGGAAGTAGCAGATCTGTTTGAATTGTGCATCCAACTAACCTGAAGGAAGAGAGGTCGATCTCGGGTCAAACAGCTTTCCACATACATCCTGCAGGTATTGCAAGAGACCAAGTACACGCAAGCACATGCCCACGCCCACACGCCCACACACACACACACACACACACACGTCCACCCACGCACGCACACACCCGCACGCACACACCCGCACACCCACACACCGGCACGCACGCGCACGCACACACACATACACACACGCACACACAAATACATGTAAATACACACGAGCAAAAGCACACATGCATGCAAACACGCACACGCACAAGCCATAATTGCCGAAGTCAAAGTAGGCTCAAAATGGTTATCTCCTCATCCACATGACGGGAATACGTGGCAAGTTTTAAGAAAATAGAGACATGGTGCAACTTTGTGTGTGAAGAACTCTCCTCCTAAACAGAGATAATACAGAATTACAACAAGACCTGGTGGAAATTGTCTCTTGGTTCGTGCCCCCCCCCCCCCCACAAAAACATAATATGAACTAAAGCTAGCGGCAGGCGCTACTAACGTAATGTCTTTTGCATAGCTGCGGGAATTCAATCAGGTCAAGGCTCTCACCTGGTCAAGGCCCAGCCAGAACATGGCCTGCTCACGGAGCGACATGAATTCAGCGTCGTGAACACCGCTTTCACCAGCGCTGTGATGACCGCTTCCTGGAGCACCGTGACCACCGCTTCTACTGTCCACACTGGCACAGGCTTCTGCTGCAAGGAAACAGACGGCGTGCCATTGGAGTGGCCAAGAGACATGCACACACACGCGCACACACACGCACGTGCGCGCACGCACCCGCACACACACCCGCACACACACGCACACACACACACACGCACACGCACACACACACATGCAGATGCAACGTATACATGTACACACACAGGTGGGCACGCACACACGGTTTGTTGCAGAAGTTTATTGTCACCACTGAAACAAACATGGTTCATTTCGTACTCGGATGGACCCCTCACTCCTCCGAAATGAACACAGTTTGCAATGCTGGACACCACAAATCAAGTGCATTTACACGTAGTGCATTGTTGGGCAAGTTACGATTTTCGACCTCCCACCCTCCTCCTCCTCTGCTGCGGACGATGTTCGCTTCAGGGCGACAAAATATGACAGCGACCCCATAGCAATTCTATGACAATGTAATGTCAGTTGTCCAGGGCCCAAAACAGAGTCAGAACTGCAGTGTTGGCTGGGATCAAACACCAGCTTGCCGTGAGAAGAGGCTCAAATTTTACATTCTATCCACAGCAGATATGGTCCTGTGCTCATGCAGTGTTCAATACCTGAACGGGAATAGCTAGCTCAAAACGAAAATAGAACAGCGTACCGGTTTCCTTGCGACTAAAGGTTCACACGAATGCAGACATCATGCAAACCATCATTTGGAAGTAGCAGATCTGTTTGAATTGTGCATCCAACTAACCTGAAGGAAGAGAGGTCGATCTCGGGTCAAACAGCTTTCCACATACATCCTGCAGGTATTGCAAGAGACCAAGTACACGCAAGCACATGCCCACGCCCACACGCCCACACACACACACACACACACACACACGTCCACCCACGCACGCACACACCCGCACGCACGCACACACCCGCACACCCACACACCGGCACGCACGCGCACGCACACACACATACACACACGCACACACAAATACATGTAAATACACACGAGCAAAAGCACACATGCATGCAAACACGCACACGCACAAGCCATAATTGCCGAAGTCAAAGTAGGCTCAAAATGGTTATCTCCTCATCCACATGACGGGAATACGTGGCAAGTTTTAAGAAAATAGAGACATGGTGCAACTTTGTGTGTGAAGAACTCTCCTCCTAAACAGAGATAATACAGAATTACAACAAGACCTGGTGGAAATTGTCTCTTGGTTCGTGCCCCCCCCCCCCCACAAAAACATAATATTATGAACTAAAGCTAGCGGCAGGCGCTACTAACGTAATGTCTTTTGCATAGCTGCGGGAATTCAATCAGGTCAAGGCTCTCACCTGGTCAAGGCCCAGCCAGAACATGGCCTGCTCACGGATCGTCTGTATATCCCGCTTCTTTGAACGTGTACACAGTGGGTAGTCTTCAGCCACTAGGGTGGAAGTGTCCAAGGCGTGCGCACAGCTTGGTGCGCAGCACGTAGATAAGCCATGCTGTAGACACTCCTCGCCCGATGTTTCTCCGCAGGGGCATGGCAATGTGCTGATCACTTCGACCTGCAGGCCCCACTTCCGTAGCACTGTGAGCACGATTGCCCGGACTTCATCCAGCGTAGACTTTCCGCTGCCGCCGTGTCGGCCCTCGCACTCGACGTACACTTGTAAGCCGTAGCGTGTATAGTGCAGGTGCAGCCACGGCCAAACGCTGTTCCAGCGAAGGCGAACGCTGCACCGTGACAGCGTGGCAGCCGAGCGATTGTGTGACTTCAGCAGCACCTCCACCACGCATTGCCAGTACAGGAACACGGGAAAGTGCATCAACTCATCGCTGTCTGTGTGCTTAAAGGACACGTAGGCACAGGAACAAGGCAGCTGGGGGTCCGTGCCCATGTCCCGGACGATTGCAGGTACAATAAACTCGTGCTCATCCTGCACAATTGCCAGGACTGAGAGCCATTCTAGGATTTCAAAAATGAGCTTGAACCCATCACTGCTTGCTCTGAATGCTTGCCACGCCTTAGCATGGTCGCAGTAAGACTGACCCTCGAACATCTTGTTGAGAGCTTTGCGTGCCAGGGACTCCGTCATGAACCCAGACTTATAGCGCCGCGCTTCGTGCCTTGTGATGTCTCGGTCAAGCTTCATGTAGACAAAGGCATTGACACAGTCCAGGATGAACTGGGGCTCCAGGATGACCGTGTCTTTCAGCTTGAAAGTTGGGAAGTACGCCAGGTGGCCTGCTTCGTGGCAGTACTTCAGCAGCAGCTGTATTTGCCGGTCACTGCAGTCATGTGGAACAGCCTTGACTTGCTTCGCTATGAACTTTGCCTCCTTGAAGGAAATCCAAGGCCACGTGACCTCCTGCTTGAGCGTGTGTATGGTTATGCAGAATCGGAGCCATGGAACAGGGATGTTACGTTGGCTCTTCCGGCAGCGGTCGATGATGGCCTCTCTCAATCGCTGCAGCTCATCTGCTTGTGCTGCACTTCCAGTGGATCTGGTGCTGTCGATTTTGAAGTACGATGTTTCGTTCCAGACAAGGTACTTATACGGCGAACCTTCGATATTCTTTCGAAGTAGTTTACAAGGATCAGGCAAATCGGTTTTCTTCCACATGTCACTCTGACACCCCACTACAAACACATCATCTGCAGCACTCTGGTCTGTGCTGCTGTCAGCTTTCGCATTCAGCAGCAGCATGTCGAGCCAGCTTAGCAGCTGGTCTAGGCGAGTCGCATTGGCCGGTAGAGTGGCCCGCTCGATACATTCTTCCTGGCTGAACTGAAATTTATCGAGCTGGGGAAGGGTCTCTAGAAGGTCCAGAGAAGAGTTGTATGTGGCAATAAAGGTTGTGTTTTTGGCCATGAAGAGGGGCTGCACGGATTGGTAGACTTGCTGCCCTCCAAGGTCGCGGAATGTGATGACGGTATAGTCGGGCGTGTTGGCCCGGTCAGAGATGTACTTTACCCGGTCTGCGTTGAGAAATCCTGTGATGGTCTTGTGGATTTCCTCGCGCATTGCTGGCCCGTCGCTGCTGCTGCTGCTACTGCTGTCCTCCATAGGTCCTGCATGGGTCCCAACCACAGGATCCTCTCCTGCTGGGGCTCTCTCTCTGTCATCTTGTGTTGTCTCTTTGTCTTGGGGATGATTCGAAGTGGATGGTTTGCACATCATGGTGATGACGTAGAGTCGACTCAGAGCATCTGGCATGTCTGGGCATTCGATGAATCGACAGTCATCAGAGATGCTTGTAGTTGCGTAGGACGTGCGCATGCCGGGCGTGCTGAGTTCATTCTCATCGTGCATCTTCTCAAGCAACGCCTTCAGCAAGCTGGTCTTTCCAACGCGCGCCGCACCAAGTATTGCCACGTGCAGGAAATGGATGACGGTCGTACCGCCCAACCTGGCTGCCTCCTGCTCTGCTGCTTCGAGTTCACTGATACTTGGCAGAACAGCAGTATCTCCTGGGCACAGCGATAAGCACAGCACACATCAAAAAATGTTGTGTAACTGCAGGTGACATTTACAGTTTGTTGTTTCTTTTGTATTGCTAGCAAGAAATCATACAGTACAGGCAACAGGAATGCAAAACAAGTGAGAGTGCATCTTCACTGCATGCACTCGTATTATGAGAAAGCCCGCTTGACTCGCAAGTTTACGGTCACAGGTGGGTCTGAAAGTCATTGCTTCCCGCAGAATAACCACTCCATCACAGGAATATTGGCAGACAGGAGACACCTGTTATGGTGTTGCTACAGTTGAGGCACTGGGCTTTATAGAGTCCAGGGGCGTCACACACGGTACCACCAGCACCACCACGCTTGTACCACTTTTCGCCCCGGATGCTGCGCCCAATTCATCCAAAAAACAAGCAATAAAAGAGCACTTAAATGTGCGCTGTTCACCCAAAAATCACTATTTACCAATGTTGCAAAGAATAGCAAAATCACAAACGAATATTCTAACAAATATGCACAGTACGAAAAATATTCTACTATTCTACCCTTACAGACGAGCCCATTTCAGCACACTATACTTTCTTGTTTATTTGAGCCAGCGCGTGCTAAGACATGACCACAGCTTTTGTGGAAAAAGTCGAGAAAATCGCGATTTGAATTCCGCGACAACAAAATACGAAGTGGAGTGCGACGCGAGTTGCTGTTCTTGTTCTCCTCGGTAGACTGGACTGTTCTGGATGCAACTCTTTGTTGCAAGTACATGAAAGTTTATTCGTTTGAGTTTGGATTCCATGTTGCACTGAGTCTCCTAAAACGGATCGTCAACGGTGTATCGAAGGAAGAGGCTAATGTACTTCGGAGCGGAAGAAGTCGACATCCTCGCGTTCCATGCGCTGCTACGACCAGCTGTGCCAGAAGCCATCACGAAAAACGAACTGGATGTCCAGAACGTTCTTCAAAGTGAAAGAGAGGGATGAGTTGGACCGCACTAAAATAGTAAAGAAGAAGGCACCATGGGCTCCCACTTCGCAACAGTACAGTGTGGGTACTGTATTCGTACAATTACACGTGCCCTTCGCAACTGTACTACAGTGCCAGCACTCTATTGTTACTACTACTAACTGTCTGGCGAGCGCTCACACATCCCGGATTCGTCAAGTACACGTACGGTAACCGCTGTACTGTAATCTGTAGCAGCAGCCCTAGCTCTATTGCCGCTAGCGCAGGGTCCACATGTACTCGTACAAAACTAGCATGCATGCCACACATAGAACATGATTGTACAGCTCTTCGAACGAACTTTATTACTATTCGACTATTCGTGTGCATCACTGGCCATTCGTAACTTTTTTGGCGAAAAAGAAGTTTGAGAATTGATTTGTCACTTACCTGCCTGCAGCTGTTTGGCCTCCTTCATAGAGAGTCAGAAAAAAACAGAGACACAAATCACACATATGTGTTAGACATGCTCTCTCTCTCTCTCTCCCTCTCTCTCTCTCTCTCTCTCTCTCTCTCTCTCTCTCTCTCTCTCTCGTCGTTCATTTGCCCTCGCTGGGCAGTATAGTTTAGGCCCTAGCGGGCAGTATGCTTTTCCCTTGGCGGGCAGGTTGTCGGCCTCGATGGCTGTTCGTTTGCTCAATAGGCAGTATGATTTAGCCCTCGGTGGGCAGTATATAATCGGCCCATGGTGGGCAGCATGCTTTGGCCCTCGGTGGGTACTATGCTTTATCCCTTGGCGGGAAGTTTGCTTTAGCCCTCGTTGGGCAGGCTATTGGCCTCGACGGCCGTTGTGCACCCTCGGTTGGGCAGTATCCTTTAGCCTTCGGTAGGCAGGTTGCTGGCCTCAGCGGCCATTCGCACGCCCTCGATTGGGCTATACGCTTATTCTTGCGCCCTCGGTCGGGCTACAATCATGCGCCCTCGGTCGGGCTATAATAATGCGCCCTCGGTGGAGCTATAATCATACGCCCTCGGTCGGGCTACAATCATGCGCCCTCTGTCGGGCTACAATCACGCGCCCTCGGTCGGGCTATAATCATGCGCCCTCGGTGGGGCTATAATCATGCGCCCTCGGTGGAGCTATAATCATACGCCCTCGGTCGGGCTATAATCATGCGCCGTCGGTCGGGCTAAAATCATGCTCCCTCGGTCGGGCTACAATCATGCGCCCTCTGTCGGGCTACAATCACACGTCCTCGGTCGGGCTATAATCATGCGCCCTCGTTAGGGCTATAATCATGCGCCCTCAGTCGGGCTATAATCATGCGCCCTCGGTCGGGCTATAATCATGCGCCCTCGGTCGGGCTATAATCATGCGCCCTCGGTCGGGCTAAAATCATGCTCCCTCGGTCGGGCTACAATCACGCGCCCTCGGTCGGGCTATAATCATGCGCCCTCGGTAGGGCTATAATCATGCGCCCTCGGTCGAGCTATAATCATGCGCCCTCGGTCGGGCTATAATCATGCGCCGTCGGTCGGGCTACAATCATGCGCCCTCTGTCGGTCTACAAGCACGCGCCCTCGGTCGGGCCATAATCATGCGCCCTCGGTAGGGCTATAATCATGCGCCCTCGGTCGAGCTATAATCATGCGCCCTCGGTCGGGCTATAATCATGCGCCCTCGGTCGGGCTATTATCATGCGCCGTCGGTCGGGCTAAAATCATGCCCCGTCGGTCGGGCTAAAATCATGCGCCCTCGGTCGGGCTACAATCATGCGCCCTCTGTCGGGCTACAATCACGCGCCCTCGGTCGGGCTATAATCATGCGCCCTCGATCGGGCTATAATCATGCGCCATCGGTCGGGCTATAATCATGCGCCCTCGGTCGGGCTATAATCATGCGCCCTCGGTCGGGCTACAATTATGCGCCCTCGGTCGGGCTATAATCATGCGCCCTCGCTTGGGCTATACGCTTCTTCGCGCGCCCTCGCTTGGGCCGTATGCTTTAACTCTCGATGGGTAAGCTGTTGGCCTCGGCGGCCATTCATGCGCCTGCAGCGGGCAGGTTACTGGACACATTGGCCATTTGTGCACCCTTGGTGGGCAGTATGCTAACGGCCCACGGCGGGTAGTATTACTTAGCCATCAGTGGGCTGGCTGTTGGCCTCGCTAGCCGCTCGTGCCACCGGTCCACGGTGGGCAGCTGCAGGCTAGCCCTCGGTGGGCCGTTCGTGCGTTTGCCCCCGGTGGGCAGTGTGAATCACTGACGATCGAACGTGATGATGTGACTCAACTATTATCGTTTGTTTTCTTGGAACTGGTCTATCATCACGTACTATTATCTTTAATCAAATTGAAGTCATGGCAACCCCCAAACCTATGTGTTGATTGCTTGTGAGTGAGTGCGTCAGTCAGTACGTCGTTGTACGGACAGACTGGGCGTGGGAGTGTCTGCAATTACGTTTGTGCACATGAATGTGTGTGTGTGTGTGTGTGTGTGTGTGTGTGTGTGTGCGTGTGTGTGTGCGTATGCAGAGGTATGCCCGCAGACCTGGGTGTGTACCCGTGGGCCTGGGTTTTAAATTTTTTAATTCCCGTTTGAAAAAATATCCCACACACTACATTTGCAGCGCGCACTTTCAACATCGGCACTTTTGCTCGTGTGCAAAGTATAATAGTGAGCACAAGGGCCCCGGCCAAGTTCAAAAATTAGTTGCAAGCGTGTGTCCAAGTTTATCGTATGCGAGTAAATATCCTTGGAAACGGTACGATAAATTTGAGTTTGCACGTCGTGTGAATGGCCTACTTCCTCCGTTAACAACTTCGAGATTGATATTTGAGAGACTGGTTTGCACACAAACTGCTGTGAAATGAGTCACAATCACTTTCTCGGCCTTCCCTCGCCTGCCATGAAAAAAGGTACCATGCAAGGAAAGCGACCTTTCACAACAAGCGAGCGGAATCGATGGTTGAGCTGTGGCAACATAGGTGAGGACAGTAATGGCGAGCGTAATTGAAATATCACTTCTCCGAGGGGGTAATACGCTGCTTGGCCTCTCTACTACTCTAGCACTGAGTTTGAGAGCGATGGAACGGAGCAGCAAGCCCGCACAATGAGCGAGTGAACAAGGAGGTGCTCCGATCGCACGGCGCAATGAAATAATTCTGAACTCAGGTTCTTGTTCAACCTGCGCAAAGCCCAGATTCGAATGCTGATGACCGTGCATTCTTTCAGAAGTCTGCAGTCCGACGCAAGTCTCGTGGCTAAAGAAAGCCGACTGGACTTGCTAGCCGCTGCCGTTCAGTGCTGGCAGGGTATCAATCACAGAAAATGGAATCAGTTTGGCTGTGCCTTTAGTACTCCTTTACTCCTCGTTTCGCGGAGTTCTGGAGAGCGAAGATGAAACCAGGGAGTCGTAAAATATCTTTACGACTCCCTGGTGGAAACGAGTAATCACCACCGCGGCGGATCACGCAGCTTGAAAGCACACTTACTTCAACGACGGCGACATCAAGTTCAGCCAAGTGTGATCAAAGAAGCCGAGGCAAGGCTGAAACGAGCTGAACAACGACTCGAACGAGATGACGACTCGCGCGCAGCAGATGACGGCAGCGAACCAGGGTCGAAAATTAGTCGAACAAAAGCGACGCAAACTGAACTATCTGCTCATTCTGTCAACAGTTTCTCTTGTAAAGATGCTGTACATAGGCTGAACTACCTTCGTCCAGTGATTTGCAGGCGATACAAACTGTTCTTGACCTATTCTAAGCGTTTTCGTATCGATCAAAATCCATCACGAAGTTTTTGTTAACGGATGAAGTACTTTGTCCGCCAAGTTAAAATTGCCACTTATCTTCACTCTTGTCTCAAAACGAAAATACAAATATTCGAAGCATGCCACGATCAGAAAACGCTACGTATATGATACTTTACACAGCAGAAAGCAGCTCAGCCGAAAATCCTAGCAAGTTACACATCCTCCTCGCCACTATCGTCGCTGGAGGAAGAGCTCAAAACATTCAATCCAGACAGATGCTGCTCGTTTTATAGCTTGTTCCACTTCTCCTCGTCTCGAATTACGCTCAAAGGCAGTCACCTGTCGTGCCTGTCATCTTGCCGCTCAGAAGCTGAGTGAGAGTACCCGTGTGGTGGCTGTATGCGTTATCCCCGTTCGTCGCAATAAATGCCTTTGTTTGAGGCAAAAAGGCAACACCACATCACTGCCAGTTTTCAAATCGCCTCTTGCGCTTGTCGTACTTGCTGATCACCACCCACGCAAGCCGCTGGTGCTTGTAGTGCAGTGATAGCTTCTGCTTGATGTAGCACATGTGCGTACTGCACCTAACGTCTTGCACCAGTGTTGCACTGACTCTGGAGCAGGCGTAGCTCTTTTCTGCGAGATTCCTGCAAGTTGTTTGCACAAGAGTTTCCCTCAGGAGTTGGTGTTTATTTTGATCAGCTCCTTTGCCAAGTCCTCTGTGAGCTTCAGAGTGTGTCTGCCGGATTGGTCTCGCATTCTGGAGATGTCGATATGATCTGTAGTTTCTTCGTCGGTGATTTGCTGGTGAGAACGCTTCACTAGCCGCTGTACAGTGCGAGTATTCAACTTCAAGCTAGCGATGTGCTTTTTCAGCTATTCTATGCCTCCCCGCGGAAAACCATCCTTGCCACCAGACAGCTGGAAGTAGGCAGAAACTGTATTCGCCATCGCTCTGAATTGTGAACATCCTGACCTGTTTTACGGACTGGAGCGGAGGTTGCAGCCTTTTATTGCGGTGACGGAAGTGTTCGTCGGTGGCAGCTCCAGTCAAAAAGATTCAAACGAACTGATTACAACTTCTGTGGTGGTTTGTGCTGCCATATTGTCGGATGCAATGGTCTATGGTTATGTTCGGATGGTGAATCGGTGGTTCCATGCGGTATGACGCAGGCAGAACACCGAAAAATCAAGTGCGAAGATAAGCGCCAATTGTAACTTGGCGGACCAAGTATTAGCAAACGTCACTTGTCTAGTGAGAATGTGCCTTGTCGTCGTACACAGTATATTCACCATCATACTTTATTCCAACAGGAGTGCATAAAACATTTGGAAATTTGAGAAAAGTCACAAAAAGAGGCGCAATTTACTGCGCTTTCTCCGTATCCTTGTTGAAATCGCACGTACTGGATTAAAAAAAAACCACTCGTTGCGGTCATGACGAGTAGACCCCTCCGAACTCATCAATCACCAGTGTGCTTCGCGGGGTCAGGATGGGATTCTAACACAGTTTCCTAATTCGTCTTGCCGTTTCACGGCTTGCAAATGGTCCCAATTATCACATGCACTTGGCGTCTGGTTGATCAAATGCAGTGATACCCTACAAAAGCCGGCCGGCACCAAATTTAGCGCTTGGTGCACAGAATAGGATATAGTTTAGGCGATTGCTACATTCATCCCCTCCCCCCATTTTTATTGGAGCATATGCTGTTCTTCATCATGTTTTGGCTGCTCACTGACAACAGGTACTGGCACCTCCGCGTCGGGCGGAATGTCAGTCCGCTCCGAACTGGACTGGCAATGACTTGATCACTCCCACTGTTTCCTGTTGGAACAGGAATTGCACCGTCGCAAGAATACTTTGCAAAAATCCATCCAGGCTCTGCTAGCCAGAGCTTGGCTTCTTTGGTCCATGGATGTTGCTGAGACTTTGCAGAAAAAATCTTCAAGTCCACCAATTCGTGATTCGAATCTGGAGGGGATCATCCTCAAAACATCGTTGTACAACGTTGCAAAAAGAGGCGGTTGACGACCACCAGCTTTGTTTTTGTCCCACTTGAGCAGCGCTGCGTTCAGCACATCACTGCACGCCTTTCTCAAGACGCATCGAGCGCGTCCTGGAATCTGTACAAAAGTCTAGAGCTCGTACAGAGTCGAGCGTTTCTTTCGCAGTGCAATCAATGCCGCTCACACACCAACGGCCCGTGCAACCTCTTTTGGACGACCCCTAATGAAAACTGTACAAGCTCACGCGCCCACAGACTCGTAGTACATGCCTCGTACGGTATGACTCATCATCTCCAGAAAAGTCAACAAAACGAAACATTCCGCCATGGCCAGACCAAGCGGAGTTACACACTCTCGTGTTTATGTAATCTTGATCTCATAGACAGCTGTACAAATGTAGGACATGGACGGTGGTAGGTGCACCTCACATGACTCACGTGACACCTAGTCACTGCATAGTTCAACCAATCAAATGTACGACACGCTGCAATGTTTACTGTATACACACAGTACATCTAAATTCAGTCACTCACAGTCAAGTCTATTC
>NC_088652.1:28693576-28741076 GCF_964019385.1 Sycon ciliatum | reverse complement strand
AATGAGAAAGGGAGGGAGACGAAAACGGACAACTGGAGTGTGTCGTGAGAAATGGAAGACTGAGCTGTGCCGATAGAATAGCGATGTGATCTAATGTTTGAACGAATCGTGCTTTACATGCATGTGGTAAATGGCAAGAGATGCTCACCGTCTGGCTGACCACGGACGGCTATCTACTCATACATAACTCATACTGGTTTAGCTTTGTGGCTGTGTGCCTTAGCGAGAACTCAGGCATCTCGTGTCCGCAGCACTGCGTGTGCGCTTGTCGCGTGTGTCGTGGTTTGTCACGTGATATGCTGCACGTCTGCACGATGTCGTCGCGCTCTGCACAGACCGATCGACCGAGACCATAACAGGTGTTGTTGACATTGGTGACAAGAATCACATTCACACATGTAGACTATAAAAAATTAATAATGGTGCACCGGTGGACCTACCCCACTACCCCATAAGGCATAACAACCCTGGTACTACCTGTAACCAATCACGATTCAATGCTACGCTCTTCTCATCAAACACGGACAAAGAGCTGATGACATCATGTCTTAGGGTACAGTCCCATACAGACCAGGGTGGTGTTGGTGTTGTCAATCTGATTGTCGTAAAATTCTATTTTATAACTGGTTGTTGCCAAACACATGTCACCATAATGACATGACGTCACTGAGCAACTTGACAATGTAGACACTGTAGTAGCTGCTTGTGTGTGGTCTGGTGTACAACTCAGCAACAGACTGTACATTTGGCTGATCGTGGATCAACAGGGCAGGTCTAATACTATGTACTCTACTATGTGTTGGCGTGAAATGGTGTGTTGGAGTGCTGTTAATGTTGCTGTTGTTAGCCATTGGCGGACTATCCTCGGCCAATCGTCAAATTATGCTTTTGATTATGCCACAATCATGCCAACAAATATGCTGAATTATGCTGAATTATGCTCGGTTCCACTATGTATTCACGCTGTACATAGAGGATTGAGAAACCACGCATACACACACGCGGCCCCAGGGCTTTCTGACAAAGCTGTATTATGCCCTAAGCATAATTTTTGTCTAAACCGAAAGATTATGCCGACCTTACACGTTGGAATCCATATTATGCCCGAGCATAATTTTTTGGCAAAGCCGTATTATGCCCTAAGCATAATTTTTGTCTAAACCGAAAGATTATGCCGATTGCCGACCTTACACGTTGGAATCCGTACATTATGCCGGAGGACAAAGCTGTATTATGCCCTAAGCATAATTTTTGTCTAAACCGAAAGATCATGCCGACCTTACAAGTTGGAATCCGTATATTATGCCGGAGCATAATATTTTGACGAAATCCCAAGATTATGCCAAAATTAATATTATGCCGGCATAATCCGTCAAGGGCTAGCTGTTGTTGTTGTTGTTGTTGTTGTTGTTGTTGTTGTTGTTGTTGTTGTTGTTGTTGTTGTTGTTGTTGTTGTTGTTGTTGTTGTTGTTGTTGTTGTTGTTGTTGTTGTTGTTGTTGTTGTTGTTGTTGTTGTTGTTGTTGTTGTTGTTGTTGTTGTTGTTGTTGTTGTTGTTGTTGTTGTTGTTGTTGTTGTTGTTGTTGTTGTTGTTGTTGTTGTTGTTGTTGTTGTTGTTGTTGTTGTTGTTGTTGTTGTTGTTGTTGTTGTTGTTGTTGTTGTTGTTGTTGTTGTTGTTGTTGTTGTTGTTGTTGTTGTTGTTGTTGTTGTTGTTGTTGTTGTTGTTGTTGTTGTTGTTGTTGTTGTTGTTGTTGTTGTTGTTGTTGTTGTTGTTGCTGTTGCTGTTGCTGTTGCTGTTGCTGTTGCTGTTGCTGTTGCTGTTGCTGTTGCTGTTGTTGTTGTTGTTGTTGTTGTTGTTGTTGTTGTTGTTGTTGTTGTTGTTTCAAATCTTTATTCTCACGATAGCCAGTGGCCAATAAGAGATAATAGTGTAAGAAAGGAGAAAGAGTGAGGAAGAATTGGGTGGGCAGGGCCTAGGGGTTAATGACTACTTAAGTGTACGGGCAGGGGTGGTCGCCACACGAGCATACAGAGTTGCGTACTTAAGTGTACGGGCAGGGGTGGTCGCTACACGAGCATACAGAGTTGTGCAACAGCAGGGATATCTCGGATTTGAAGGGAGTACGAGAAGGGATTTCGCGAAGCTGGGTGGGCAGGCAATTAAAGTAATGAAGGGCCTTGTACAGGGGAGAATGGAGACAGCGGTCAGTCCGCGGAGTTGGCAAGTGCCAAGTACGAGAGCGACGTAAATTATACGAAGGTTGCACGTTGCTAGCAGTATGCAGCGAGAGTGGTGGGGCATAATTGTGGCGCAGAGAATGCACGAAGAGTATATGTTTAACTTTAAAGCGTGAAAATAATGTTGGCCATTTGATGCGATGCAAAAGGTGGGAGTGTTCTAAGTGTGTGTAAAGGGGAAGGTGGAGACATATTCTGGCGGCTTTCCGCTGGAGTCGTTCTAGCCTGTCAAGGGAAGTGTGGGACAACGGTGTGAGAGCATTGCTCGCATATGAGAATATAGGTTGTATGTATGTCTGATAGATGTGAGATAAAGAATCACTGGTGAGTGTAGACCTTAGTCTAAAAAGAATATTGAAAGACTTGAGTGATTTTTTGACTATGTATTCAACATGCTCCGTCCAACGGAGGTCATGCTGAAAGATTATTCCGAGGTGTTTGTGTTTTTGTGCTACGGTAAGCGGACTATTCCTGAGGGTGATCTGGGGTAGCTGTTCAGGGGGGCGGTTATTGTGGTAGAACGGGAGGATGACTGTTTTCTTTGTGTTAACCAGCAGGTGCCATCTTTGAAGCCAGTCTCCAGCTGCTGTGACACTCTGTTGTAGGTTTCGGGTGCAGTCTTGAAGAGTTCTCGCTATGGAAATCAGAGCGGTGTCATCTGCAAACTGGCTACAGGTGGTGCTGGGATTCTCACATGCGTGTGGAAGGTCTATGGTGTAGACGAGGAATAGAAGCGGCCCAAGAACAGATCCCTGAGGGACGCCGGCAGGGATCTCGAGGAAAGGCGATAGGTCGCCATCCACCTGGACCCTTTGCCGACGCCCCAACATGTACCGTCGGAACCACTCCAGGGCGTTGCCCTGGACACCATAGTGGGAGAGTTTTGCTAGAAGGCCTGCATGCCACACACGATCGAAGGCCTTGCTTAGATCGAAAAAGCAGGCATTGACGTGTTTCCCGTCGTCTCTCGCAGTGGAGAGGGTATGGACGAGACGGGCGAGCTGCTGCTCAGTGCCGTCTTTCTTGCGGAATCCGGACTGCTGGTTGGGCAGGTGGGGTGTGATGTGCTTGTAGAGGAGTTGATGTGCAATTTTTTCTTGGATTTTTGATGTAGTGCTCAAGAGAGAGATGGGTCTATAATTTGTTGGTTGGGTTGGGTCACCCGGCTTGGGTACTGGAGTAATGGTGGCATCTTTCCACTCCTGTGGGATTTCTCCGGTTTGGAACGATAGATTAAAGAGGGACGATAAGGACGGTGCAAGTTCCTTCGCCGCTTCTTTGAGTAGGCGGTTTGGAATAGAGTCAAACCCGGGGCTTTTGTTGGTATCAACTCCGCGGAGGAGTTTTTCGACCTCAGCTTGGGAAGTCGAGATTTCTTGAAGGGGACTGAGGATGTCAGGGGTGGTGTTGATGGCTGGAGTTTGCTCATCCGCATTGGCCACGGACAGCTTGCTCTGTGAAATGAAGAATTCGTTGAGGGCAGTGGCTTTTTGTGCTAGTGTCGTTGCAGGAGTTGCTTGGCTGACGAGTTCGGGTATGCGTTGTTTTGTAGCTGTAGTTAGGTGCTTCATGAGGCGGTGTAGGGAAGTAGAGGAGGCTGTTGAGTTGTTTACGAAATCCGATTTAGCACGACGCAGGAGGGTGGTGACACGGTTTCTTTGGGCAGTGAACGTGTTCCAGTCGTCAGGCGAGCGTGAGTGAAGGTATATTCTGTGTTTTCTGTGCTTATCCTTGATCTCTTTCAAGAGGCCCTTTGATATCCATGGTCGTGCTGGCACGTTCTTCCTGTCCCAAGGGGGGTGAGTGCGAGTAACTTGGCAGTGTTCTTGGGCGATGCTCATGACATTGTCGCGCCAGGATCGCCAGAAGGTGTCAACTGGGCATGGGTCGTGTTGGTTTGGATGGTGGTTGAGATTTGTGCGTGAAAGGGCTTCTCGAAGAAGGTGGATAGTGCTGTCTGTCCATGACCAGAATGTGGTGCTTCTGGATCGTGGAGGGGAGTTGTTAATTATGGGGGGCAGTTGATTATTGATGTGGCCACTGATAGTAGTGTGATCGGATGCGCCAAACGGTGGAAGTGATTGGATATGAATATCATTGCTGTGGAGTGAGGAGATAACAAGGTCTAGACATGAGAGAGGTGTTTGTCGGTGGATGTAAGTAGGGAATCTGACATGTTGTGTGAGGCCGTATGTGTGTAGCAGAGTTTGTATGTCGTCCCCAAGGCGATCTGTTCTGTCTGTGGTGAGCCACGCACTGTTCTTGGCATTGAAGTCTCCAAGTAGTAGGAGGTCGTCACCTTCGGCTATAGCGGTTTTGATGCTTCTTTCCAGTTCCGCACAGAAGAGGGTGCCATCGCTACGGGGTGGTCGGTAAATGTTTGCAACAACGAGGGAAAGGTTACCGGTGGATATTCTCGTCCATATGCATTCTGCTGCTGTCATTGGTATTGTCAGTACCCTTGTGTTGAAACGTTCCGCTATGTACAAGGCAACACCACCACCATAGTCCTGTCTGTCAGCTCTGATCAGCTTGTAGCCTGAGATTGCATAGAGATTGTCAGGGTCTGATGTGTCAGCCCAGGTTTCCTGGACTGCAATGACTGATAGTTCGTTCTGAGATTCAGAGCACGAACGGGTAAAGGTAAGTAACTCGTCCATTTTGTTGAATATGCAACGCACATTGGTGCTGAGAAAGTTCAAATTCACTGACATTGGTATTGTTTTTTTTGGGGGGGGGGGGGAATTTTTAATTTTATTTTTTTTTAATGTTTTTGTCTTTTGGCTAGTTGTTGAAACTTATCTGGACTCAGTATTTCGGGTGTTTCCTCTGAGGGGAGGGCCATGTCCCATCGGCCTTGGCTTTCTCCACCATGGTCGAATGGCCGTGACTGTGTCGGCGACGACGAGGACCGCTGGGTATCCAATCCGCATCGTCAGAGGCAACCGTGGTGGCCCCGTCGTCGTGGCCTGCCCCAGTGCCTGTAGGCGGAGGGGTGCCGGACATTGGGGGTGTACTGGGAGCGATTACCTGCAAGCTGGAACTCTCAGCTACCTCAGTTTGGTCGACAGAGGATGGAGTATTGCTTTGTATTTCCTTGGATTCCCCGTCGCTGGTTGTGTTCTCAGACGCACTGGCGCTGTTTATTTCAGCGGTTTTCTGTGTTGCATCCTTGCTACTAGTACTAGTACTAGCAGGGGACCCGTCGGGTGCAGTGCTCACCTGTTCGGCCGCCCCGTGCGTACAGTTGAACTGTGCGCGGGCTCCCTGTTATTATTATTATTATTATTATTATTATTATTATTATTATTATTATTATTATTATTATTATTATTATTATTATTACGAAGTAGTGGAATAGCGCGAGCTCCGGTGTGGGGAGCAAACCTTTCTTATTATTATTATTACACAAAGGCACACAATGAAAACCTTGGCAAATTTATTCCGTTGTGACTCCGAGTTTCATGGCTGAACCAATCATCAGACAACGATAATGGAATAGGAGGCAGCGCTGGTATATCTAAGTGGAGAGAGGTGTGATAATAATAGCGAGAGGAGTAATCGCGTGAATGTATACAGGGACGGGCTATTTCAGAGGCAGATGCAGTAGGCGCAGGTCTAGCACTAACAAGTACTAACACGCACACACATAGTAACACCCACACACACATACACACATGCACGCACACACTAACACACACATACACCCACCCACAACACCCTAACTTGCACACGGGCGCACGCACACACAGGACACCCACCCACCCACGACACCCTAAACTCGCACACGCACAAACACACGCACACACTTCGGACTTCCGCCATGAAAAGTACGCCGCATCGACTAAGTTGTCCAAGCACATCTGGGATCTGAAACACGAGAACCGCGGATTCGACATCAGATGGGAGATCAAGGATAGAGCACCTTCGTACAGTAACATCAGCAAGAAGTGTGGCCTATGCTTAACCGAAAAGTTCCACATCCTGAAAGCTTCAAAAGCTACCTCCCTAAACAAGAGAAGTGAGCTGGTATCTAAATGCCCTCACCAGCGCAAGTTTCTGCTGGCCACCCCTATTACATAGACAGCTATGACCGCTGCGGGTTTTTTTGACGCGTGATTGCAGGAGTTTGTGTGCGCTTAGATTTGTCATACGAACGCAGATGCCTGTGTATACGTGTGGACATGTGTCTATAGGTACGTGTAGATGCGTGTGTGCGTGTGTTTGTGCGTGTGCGAGTTTAGGGTGTCGTGGGTGGGTGGGTGTCCTGTGTGTGCGTGCGCCCGTGTGCAAGTTAGGGTGTTGTGGGTGGGTGTATGTGTGTGTTAGTGTGTGCGTGCATGTGTGTATGTGTGTGTGGGTGTTACTATGTGTGTGCGTGTTAGTACTTGTTAGTGCTAGACCTGCGCCTACTGCATCTGCCTCTGAAATAGCCCGTCCCTGTATACATTCACGCGATTACTCCTCTCGCTATTATTATCACACCTCTCTCCACTTAGATATACCAGCGCTGCCTCCTATTCCATTATCGTTGTCTGATGATTGGTTCAGCCATGAAACTCGGAGTCACAACGGAATAAATTTGCCAAGGTTTTCATTGTGTGCCTTTGTGTACGCCGCTCTGCCTGAATCAGGCATTGAGCACTCTTGCAGAACCAAAGCATATTGCCTCTGTGTTATTATTATTATTATTATTATGGGGGTGGCTTTATTGGTTTTGTGTTTGTATTATGCAGCATCCCGGGTCATTTAACCCTTTCAGCCCTGACCGGAAAATCACCTCCCACTGGGCCAAAAATGGCAATTTTTGAAAATGCATATTCTGGTCCAAAATTGATTGAAGATGTTGGGTATGGACATATGCACTGTGAATCCAAAAATTTTTTGTAGGATTTCATTGTACGAGACTCATAACACCATATTTAGATATGCGACTTTTGGCGATTTTTCCTCAAAATTCATTCAATTTAGGCAATTGACGACAAAGATCAGACAAGCAATGGCAAGCAGTGCTATAACTGATCAGTGTTGACTTCAGAATGGAGAAATGTCATATAACAAGCTTGATATGATCATGGTGTTCTACGGCAACCTAGACTAGAGTACAGCAACTCGTTTTATACGGCGCTTGAATCATATGCGACTGCGCGATCCAGAATGGGTCTTTCTTTTTCTTGGGCGCCTCGTAAAGCTTGAATCCTCCAGCAGCCCTACCTACTTCAAGACAAAACCATATGATGGACAGTGAGGATGCCGAGTAACTGGAGTAGCAACCACAGCAACTGCATCGGCTATAATAGCAGCCGGTGCAGTGGCAGCGGTTGGCTCACTGTGCTCGGCGCATCCCAGGGTGAATCATCACTGGCCGCACGCGTACGTACGTACGCGGCACAGGTAAAGTCATATTGATAGAGAATGCAATACAGCTCATTCTCTGATTTGGACACTCACTGGCAAGACAATCCAGCTACCAAAATAGTCTGAAGCATTCCCTAAACAGCCGAGTGCATACTACGTACTGGTGTACGTACGCATGAAAATTCAAGAAACAATCGGCTGTGCAATTTCTGATAGTGGTTCAAAATTGCACAATTGTTGACTATTCGGGATTATTCTGGATTCATATTAGATAGCAATCACCATCCTGTAGGTGCCTGGCTCTGTACTCAACATACAATACTTACATGTATGCACATCTCTATTGTGATCTGCATGCATGTCTGACCAGTACACTTGATTTCAAATTCAAATATTTTCAAAAATCTGACCTTCAAATTTGATCGCAGTTTACTTGAGGAACTTCAGCAAACGGGCTCACGACAGATAGCTCCTGCTCAGAACACCATGCCTAGGTGTCAGAGACTTCAGCATCGCTTTCCAAATCTCTTTGGTCTCCAGC
This sequence comes from Sycon ciliatum, assembly GCF_964019385.1. Classification (NCBI taxonomy): domain Eukaryota; kingdom Metazoa; phylum Porifera; class Calcarea; order Leucosolenida; family Sycettidae; genus Sycon; species Sycon ciliatum. The sequence goes on along the minus strand of NC_088652.1, from coordinate 28,732,941 downwards.
ATCCCCTGCGTCCGAGCCAGCTGCGATCTTTTGAATAGCAGCAAATTCGTAATCCTCAGAAAACGACTCCGACACAATTTCGCTGTCTCCAGAATCATCCTCAGAGTCATTACCCGCCTCACACTGCTTCACAGGACTCCTTCCATCGACACAGAGTAGTTGAGCTACTTACCTTGCCGAGAAACAGCAGGGCAAGATGACGAAAACGAACTTTGAGCAAAACAATTTATTTGAACGATATGCCAAAATACGCACTTCAAACTCGATGCTCGCGGCTGTTCTGCTGTGCAGACTGGCCACATACGCTGCGTACACGTCGATCAGGTCCTTCAGCCCACTGAGGAACAGTTCCGGGCCCCACTGATGTTGAGGCATCAGTACAAACGCGACGTTCACCGAGGACGTATATATACGTCGTCAGTGGGGCAGGTGCACACGTCATGACGTATATATACGTCGACAGTGGTGAAAGGGTTAAGACCATGGGGAGTACTGCTGTTGTATGTGAAGAAAATATAATAAGGAAGACTGAGAAAAAAGAAAGAAAAAAGAGAGAAATACTGTGAACAGCAAATCTACAATGATGCATGTACAATTTATTATACAACTAATCTGCGAGAATGAGACTTAACACAAGCAGGTACAGTAATAGCAAGAGAGCTAAATCAGAAAACAAAATCCGTTGAAAAGTAACCGTCATCAAATCTGAAATCAAATCTGAAATCAAGCCCTTCAGCGACACAATAGCACTGAAGGCAGCAATATAATTCTTCTCATTCAACATCAGTGAAGCACCGTCAAAACCGGTGAATGGGGGCTGATGGTATTATTGTTGTTTTTGTTATTGGCAAGTGATTAATATTACGATCATAATTATTTTCTGCAAATAGGTGCTTCAACTAATAGTTCGAACCATGGGCATTCGCAAACCAATGTAACTTATTAGAGTGTAATTATTATTTCATCTGAGTTATTGACCTGATGATGTCAACTGTGCCAAGGAGCGCCTCCTTTTGCAAGATTATTATTATTATTATTATTACGCAGATTGAGTATTATTATTATTATTATTATATATTTGACAGCCATGAAACTCGGAGTCACAACGGAATAAATTGTTCAAGGTTTTCATTGTGTGCCTTTGTGTATTATATATTTGAGGATTTCCCAAACACGTAGTCTAAACTGAAGGGAGTTCCATTATAATGGGAGGCTGTAGGGTTGAGATAGCAGACAGTGGAGGGCTAATAATTCGAAATGAACAGCCTAGCAAGAGAAATACAATTATGCTGAGTGTTCCAGAATGGTCCTTTAATCAATGATACCTATAGCCTCGGGATATGCCTTGAAATACGAAATGTACCGAAACAGAAACACAAAAATTAATAAAAATAAGCGCAACGCACAAAGAAGGAGGACAGAGGCATGTCAGTGAGGAGTGGCATTGTGTTTGGTGTCAGAGAAGTGCGTGCAAATGTGACTGTGAAACAGGGACTGCGAGGCTGTGGCTCTCAGGTCTGCGGGCAAGGCATTCCAGACAGTAGCGGTGCGGAAGAGAAATGACCTCCCGGCGTGTTTCCCAACCTGTGGCAGAGTGAATGCGAGTTTGCGGCGGCGACTACGCGTGGGGCAGTATCCCGCTGCTTCAAAAAGTTCTGGTTGGGTGGTGACCAAATGGAAGAATTCCATAAGGCAGGCGATCTTCCTGCGCCAGGATAGACTTGGCCACCCCAGCTGTTTAAACAATGATGACTTGGGCTCGTCTGATGGGCAAGGGCATCTCTCAAGCCGCATGACTGTGCGAGCTACTCTGGCTTGCAGCCGTTCAAGGGTGAGCCGCTGTGCAGCAGAGAGGGAGGACTCCCATACTGGGGCGGCGTATTCTGCTGTGGGGCGGACATACGTAAGGTACAGCTTCCTGACGATGTCTCCTGTTAAACGGTCAGCCATATGGCACAGAAGAGCAGCGCTGTCTAAACTTGCTTATTGTCTGTTCAATATGCTCCTGGAAGCTAAGTGTTTCACTCAACAACACTCCCAGGTGACGGTGACTGGTTGACGGCTGGATACCGCGGATGGTCTCTGCAGCTCCTTCCTCAGCGAATGAGATAACAACGGTTTTCGATGGGTTGAAGGTTCCGCCTACTCGGTCGGCCCAGGCAAATGTGTCCTGCAGGGCAGTCTCCATTGGGCTGGTACCTTTGGTTCGTGCTTGGCCGACGGCGGTGTCATCCGCGAACAGGTAAACATCAGCGTGCTGGTTGCGTTTCGAGGCACTGGGTAGGCTGTTGATATGTACCAGGAAAAGCAATGGCCCGAGGTGGGAACCCTGGGGTACTCCAGACTTGACGGAACGTGGGGAGGACAGATGGTGTTGGACGCGGACGCTGAATGTACGCGTATCGAGGTAGTTCCTTAACCAACTCGTAGCCGGAGCATCGCAGATAGTCCCGAGTTGCTGGAGAAGCACGTCATGCGGCACTTTATCGAAGGCCTTCGCAAAATCGAGAAATGCAGCATCGTAAGGGATGCGTTTATCCATGGTCGAGGCGATCTTAGTAGTGAGCTGTATCAGCTGGTCAACTGTGGAGCGATCACGGACAAAGCCGAACTGTTCCGGGACAATGATGTTGTCGACCTCGAGATAGTGACCGAATTTGGTGGCGACAATCTTGTCTAGTGCTTTCGCAATAGCTGGGAGTAGGGTTATAGGGCGGTAGTTGGAGGGATCACACGGGTTACCTTTATTTTTAAATATGGGGATTACTGTTCCCAGCTTCCAGGCACTAGGAAACTCACCTAAGGTGAGGCTAGCGTTAAACAGGTTGGTAACAGAGGACGTTATACATGGTGCGATCTCTCGGAGGATCCTGTTCGAGATGTTCCCGCCTGTTGCCTTATGCTGCGGGAGCCTTCGGAGCACCCGGTACACTGAGGATTCGGCCAAGACTGGCAGAGAGAATAATTCATTCGGACAGTCGTCGGCTGGTGCTGGTATTGGACCTGTACCGTGAGCAGGAGTGCACTGGCGCTCAAATACCTTCGCGAGCATTTCTGCTTTCTCTGGTTCGCTCTGTGCCGTGTAGCCCTCACACGTTAGGTCAGGAACTTTATCTTTCTTACAGGAGATTTTGGCAAGTGTCTTGGCTTTCTTCCACCAAAGGTGGGCATCTTGCTCATCGTGAATATTCTCACTGAGGTGCTTGAAGTACAGGGTCTTGGCATTTCTTAACTGGTTCTGATATGCATTCCTCTGGGCCTTGTAGGTTAACCAGTATGCTACTGTTTGGTGGCGCTTGGCGGCACGGAAAAGGCGCTGCTTCTGGCGATGAAGGTGATGCAGATGCGGGGTGAACCAAGACTTGGTTTGCTGTCTTCGAGATGAAACTCGTCTGTACGCTAAGCAGCTGGCAATGGCTTGTGTGATGCATGACTCCCATGCCCACCACGCACTCTCGATGGTGGAAGCACCGAGCATACACTCCCGGAGTGGAAGAGATGAAAGTTTCTGTCGTAGAGATTGAAAGTCAGTGTTCGCGTAGTCTGGTACAAAGCGGGGCGGCGGGTGCTTTGGGGTGTGCTTTCCTGAGAGATATTAACAGTGGTCTGATCGCGGATCTAGGACTTCAAGGTCGGATATACGATGCTCTGCGTCTGTGATAACCAGGTCGAGAAGTGATGACTGGCTACCCGTAGCTGAGTATCGCGTTGCGGTGTTTCGGACAATTTGCTGTAGTGCAAGGTCGTCTAACAATCCTGCTAGCTGTTTGCCCTATGCCGTATCAACAGCTGTTGCGTTCCACTGTCGGAGTGTGGCATTGAAATCACCGAGAATGACTGTCGTGCCTGAGGCTGACAGTGCGTTGGCAATGGTGGACTGGAAGGACACAAAAAAGTCGTGTTTTTCTGCTGATGATCGGTGAGGGGGCCTGTAAAACATGTGGAATGTATTCTTTCGACTGGTCTGCGATTCTATAAATTCCACGAAAATGTGCTCCAGTTTGCATTCAAGGTCGGTCCGCCGTTGGAAATGGCACATAAGCGATTGTCGAATATAAACAGCAAGTCCTCCGCCTATCGCGGAGTGTCGGGCACCGTCTCTATCTTTACGCAGGAGGCTGTATCCGGGAATAGATGACTTGCACAAAGATTGTCTGGGTTCGAGACGGGGCAAGTGGACCTTCTGACTCTGCACTTCCCCACCTTTTGAGTTCGTGACTTTCGAAGTTTCGCTTTTTGCCTGACGAACACTGAGCTAGTTTTTTTGGCTAGAGAGTAGAGTTGTTTTGATTCGACTTGTATCGTCATGCCGAAGCGCTGCTGCGCTCCTGAATGAACTAGCAGACGAGAAATGGAACTGAGGCTCCCATTCCATACGTTCCTTTCCGAGCCGGCCGGGCGGGAGGCAGACAAATGAGGGAATAACGTTATTATTTTAGTATCATTGGTGTAGGCTGCAACAAGCACGTCGTGGTCCTGAAGTGTGACTACTTTCCCGCAGTGGAAGCGAAGTGAAGCACAACGAAAGTTTGTGGACGTCTGAGAAAGAATTCGATTCCCTTTCAATCGGCTGCACTAGCTCCAGAGCGACCCTCTCCTGATGACAGACTGCGGAGAGGCCAGGAAACTGCCGAGTGACGAGTGGAAGCCTAAACCATGAAAATGAAGGGTGGAAGGACTAAGTATGAGAGCCAGATGGCCTTTAGTAGTACTTCAAGTAGTATCTGAGTTGAAGGAGAGAACAAGTGTGCAGGAGAAACGCTGCGAAGTCCTCAGGCCTGATGTGTACTAGCTACTGTTGAAGTCTCACTTGTTCCGATATGAACATTTCATCAGCCCTTACTCTGAGCAGCTGTATCTAGACTTGGATCTAGGCCAGAGACATAGCATTGTAAACCTTACTGAAGCCATATGTATCCGATGCCTGGCTCTAGTAAGAAAGCAGTTTGGCGCAGGCTTGCAAACTATGATTGAATCAGGGAGTGGTGGAAAGTCACATTATACCTCTTCATGATTAGCTGGTAATGACGACGATGCGGCTCCGGCTGGGTCTCATGGGAAAGTAACTTGCATACCTGTTTAGTTGCAACGAGGCAACAGTACCCCATGTACTAAAGACATGATTGAACTATATTTCATCTCCTCCTGGGAGAATGTGGAACAAATAATGCCAGAGTGTGTCTGATACACATCACAGTCTTCTGAGTATGTTCATTATTGTGGACGTAACATAACTGCGCTGTGAGGTACCTTCTGCGTTGGACCTACAGTTGAGCCACTACTCTTCTTACAAATTCTGTACAACGGTGAAAGGATTTGTTGGAGCATCATCAAACAGTGCATTCGCCTTCATCATACACTGGCTCCGTTGCCTACAGTAATTCACGTCTTGACGGGGCGCGCTGGGACGATACGGAAGGAGCGGCGGGAACCATTGGAGTGCTCATTATGCTGGTTAGCGGAGACGGATGTGAGTGTCAGGAACGGGAACGCAACCGCACTACTGTACACATCAGGAAGCGATGGAAGAGTTGAATCTGTTCAACCTTCCATGCCGTGTACAGGGACACAAGCGTAAAAATTAGTGTTGAAACGAGCGTATCTATAACAAACGAGCGATCAGTTCCACTAACGAGCAAGCTATCGAGCGAGCTAACGAGTTTCATTGATGTGGCAAATATGATTATTTTTTTGAATAATTTTTTTCTAAGTTCGATTTTTTTCAGCTGGTTCAAATTATCACCGCCGGCATTTGGGGTTGCTGCTGCTTCACCTCGGACTGCTGTTTGGTGTCGAGATGTCTTTTCAGCGCCGTCGTCGATTAGCCTTTGTAAGAATAGACCGTTTTGCAAAGATTGCAAGTAGCCCTGGTCTTCGCTGCATCGCGGGAGAACACTTCCAAACGACTGAGCGTAACTTTCACTCGAATGGAGAGGTGACCGAAGCATATCCTGCGACAGGTCAGCAGATGCAGAACAAGACATCAGTAGAGTCCACCAAAGCTGCAACGACAACTGAAACAACTCAAGTGTCGTGCAGGCATACAGTCACCTGTAACTGCGAGTGATTTTCACTTTGCGCGGGACTGGACTCTCGATCGACCAGGGAGTCGTAAAATATTCTACGACTCCCCGGTCGACATGTACTGCCATGTGTACGGAGTACGGTGTACGGTGTTCGTTAGTGCAAACGAGCTGGCCGCACAAACGAGCCGAGTTTCTGGTGAGCGAGCTAGCGAGTATCCGGTGAGATCGTTTCAACACTAGTAAAAATGGCTACATTTCGAATGTGAACTGGCGATGGCATTGTGTGGCGACGAACACAACTGCAACTGTTCAAATTTCAGCATTTCGAACATTATGCTTCCCACCGAATGGCTCACATGACGGAGTTGGACATTACCAGGCTAGGATTATCATTTGCTGTATTTATGGATAGTCCTTGAGTTTTCAGATGAAGTGCTTTATCTTTTACCTGTCGTTCCTTTAGTGTGGCACAATGTCCATGGCTGCTTTCTTGTCTTCATAACAGACTGGTATAATCAGCATGATTATGCTTTATTAGAGAAGAAATAAAAATTTCCTTTCGGAAAGGAAGCCCAGAAACATCAACCCCCATGGGCTGTGCTGTATGACTCTCGTCCATCGACATTAACCGTCGCAATAACTGCTGCATGTATGTTGTGCTGTGCGAACCGTACAAGATTTTAACAGCTCACCCACGCCTTCCCAACAGGCTCCTATATCCCGTACCGATAGCGTTACATTGAATATGAACTAGGCTAGCACAGTTATCCTTCGTTCTTTTGATGGCGGCGGGTAGCATGGAACTTGACGTGTTCTTGGGATCCTCGTGCAACACTTGCTGTTCCCGGATGCCATATTATTGGGTGCATCGAGGTTGCTTCTATGCTCACTGTTGTTTAGTAAGACAAATTTTTTAATAACTATTTCACTGAAGAATATGGCAAGAGTATTTTGGGTTGGTTTGAACGCCTGGCTTCTCTTCACATAATATACAGTCATGTACTTCCACTAACCCTACAACTTAAAGTACAAGTGCACATGACTCATGAGCTTCTGAAGACAGTGACGGTACTGACCAAGTACATGTACATCATGTAGAGTCTACATGCCGTGCACCATTCATTCATGCTGACAAAAAAAGTACACTACAGACGGTGTAGGGTGCCCGCAGTGTAGCCTGGGTGCACAGGGTGCACTTGCCCCGTCTCACTCGCGGCTCGGATCTTTGTGCAAGTCATCTATTTGTACTTTATTTTCGTATTGCAATTGAAAGGAACAATAAAGTCAATAAATTATACAAGGGAAATAAATTGAAAATTTAACCTTTTGGAGCCATCTACAGGGACATGTTCATGTACATGTATGAAGATTAATGTGCAATCATGTACTGTACAACTACATGTCCAATAGGTGTGCTGATCATTCCAACTATTTTGAAGAAAAGAAAAAAGAAAAAACACCCCCCCCCCCCTGGCTGTATCTTCTTGTATGTGTGCCTTATCCATCGCCACGGGTTCTTCTGGTACTTCTGCATGACAGGTACTTGAAATAGCTGTCAAAAAGCCAGAAAGTCGTTATTCAAGCAGTGAATATGACCTCGGGGCACTAAAAATCATGTCGCTATTCGCGAATTGTCGTTATTCAGATAGTCGTTATATCCGAAGTTAAATGTATACAGTCAGATGGGACTTTGCTCTGGGCATGGAAATTCTGTCGTTATTCGCGAATTGTCGTTATATCCGAAGTCGTTATTAGCGAAGTTGACTGTACATGTATAAGAAATATCTAACCCATCGGCACTACCATTCAGAAAAGAAGAATAAAAGAGTAGAAAATACCAGGTTTTGATGATAGTGTGATAGTGTGTGGTGGATAAGAACGCTCTCATGGCACTTAAACTATTTGATAAGAAGGCTGTGTTACAGGTATATCATGGGAGAGAACTTGTCAGTTTTACACCAGAAATCGCTGAGTCTACCTACTGCCTAGAGCAGGGGACAAGACTCGTGTTTGTGACCCGCACGTTTCATGCAAGTCAACATCAGGTGGCTAAGAAAAAGACCAATTCCGTGACAACGGGTCCAGCCATGTAACACATACAATCAGCTGTAACCAGGTCAAGAAGGAAAGGTTCTGTCTGTGAACGCGTACTTCAAATTATAAACGTTTTCTACACTCCAAGGATGCACATGTACACACATACACACACACACACACACACGCACACACACACAAGCTGAGCATAACGCGTAGCGACAACTCGGCTAAAATAACGAGTCAACAATATAATGATTACCAGTGCGGCAAGTACAAATGGCATTTCTGACAATACTAATAATAAAACCTTTGAGTCAGCTATTCTATTACATGTTGTATATTCGTGACAGGTCAGTTTCAAAACCCTGGACAAAAGCAGTTCAAATATATTCTGAAATTGTGAAGACATGGGCAAAATGTACTAGGCGAGCCTTGGCCAGTTTGCATGCTCGCATTAGGGAGAAGAGGCTCCGGAGAGGCTCAGTATCGGCTGTTAGCATGACCATGCATGGCATGATGCAGACAACAGGATCAGCGCTCAGTGTCGCAGATCACTTCAGCGTCAGCTCGTCCCAATCCGGATAGAACTCCTCGCGCATGCGCTTGACGTAATCCCCCAGGTTACTGTACTCGTCGTTCATCAGCTGGTACTGAAGCGAGAGCGGTGCCGTATAGTAGAACGAGGCCAGAAGGGCGAACACCGCGGCGTCATACGTCGTCACCTTGTCGCCCATCACGTAGCGATTCTTCCCGAGCAGTGTCGACACGCTGCCGAGGTCCTTGCGTACGATGGTGGCCACCTCGTCGCCCGAATGTCGGCCCATGCCCTGCGCGTGCAGGTTCTTTGAGAGACGCATGCTGCCGTACATCTTGAACGCCAGCGACTTGAGCATGCCCGGGTTCAGGAACATCAGGCCCGGCGTATCCTCCAGGCAGCGGTCGTTCAGCATGTGATAGCCCAGCGTCCTGCAGTGCAAACGCACACACAGGGACACACAAACACACACACACACACGCACAGACATACATGTACACACACACACGGACACATGGACATACAAGTACACACGGACACACACACGGACACACAAGTACACACACACACACACACACACAGCATGTCAGCTGCTGTTTGATCCGCTTCTAGATCATACGTACTAAACGCACCCCTGGTTGGCAAGACCCTTTTCGGCGCACATATTCTCTTATCATAAGCATGCACGTGTAGCATATAATAGCATTGGGAATACATTGGGTATACAGATGTGTACGTGTGAAGGGGGGGGGGGGATCAACGGTACTTTGCAGTGCTGTGTATTGGTCGGGTCGCGGGACTCGACTTTGTATAATATTAAGAAGTATCCCGGACAGTAGCAGGCGAAGCGCCAGCACCGAAAAAGAGCCCTAAAAGTTGCACTTTTATTTTCCAAATCCGACCCCAGGCCCGGGAAATTTGAAACTCAGCTCAATATCACCAAAAAGAGACTATTTTATCCCTTGCTCACAAGAGCTTCCCTGGTGGTATCGTCTTGTTCCGAGGCAATGTTTGGGAAGGTGCGGGCATTAGCTGCCCTAAGTTTCGCGGAAAGCTCCAAGCGACATCATTTTCCTCTCTTTCTCGCCAGAGTTTTCAAGACCGACGCAACTCGTCGTCAAAAAGTACTCAGCGTGGATTTCGTGCCGAATTCCGCCCCAAACAATTTAGGCTGACCTCTCGCCACCAATCGAACCCACTGATATGTATCTACCTATACACGAGCAATGGTTTGAGCCCAAAGAAGGACAACTTCACAACGAGCACACTTTCTGAGGGTAATATTTTCTATGTATATCAGTATTAGAACACCATCAAGACGACAAATTGACCAGCAGAAAGACAGAAAGGTGCACTACAAATACATGTATACAGCAGCTGTATAAACATAAATAATTGAACAGAAAACTATGTAACTGGATCCCACCAAAAACAGTAAAGCATCCCAAATAGTATGTGCATACACATATACATGAAGGAAGGCTATGTTGCCACCATACACTGGCTACGCACACGGACATCATTCTGGAGAGCTGAGCATCAGCGTGCGCACACACCCATCTGCATGCACGCGCGCACACCCACACATGCACACGCGCGCGCGCGCACACACACCCACATATACACATGCACGCGCGCACACTCCTGCCCTGTGCTGTCGAGCCACTGTCACAAGGGTTGCGTGGGCCTCGAAGGCACCGGAGAGAGAATAGGAGAACGCAGTCCCATAGATACACACGCACACACATACATGTACACAACACGTGCAAGTACACACGTGGCAGCTTACCACACTGTACAAGAGAACCACACAAGTTCACATGTGGGCGCGAACTGTATTCACAGTTGGTCATACTGTCTTGGGCATATGAGGGAGGAGCAGGAGAGTGAGTGAGTGACTCAGACACAATGCGCTTCGACATGCTAGCACATGCACCGGTTTCGGACAGTGGCAGAACGTGACGGAGAGAGAGAGAGAGAGAGAGAGAGAGAGAGAGAGAGAGAGAGAGAGAGAGAGAGAGAGAGAGAGAGAGAGCACCAGCATTCCAGCTCAAGCTCCAAATTTCTAGTTGCTTCTCCTGGTCACAGTAAACACAGAACAGGGCTCAGGCAGTGCCGAGGAAGTGCTTGTACTTGGTGCAGTGTCGTGAGCAGGATAAACTTCCAACATCTCTACACAGTGTAGCTCTTCAGGCGCACACGAAGACTCAGAAACCGGAATATACTTTACATGATGATTGAAAGTCCAGCAGCACAACAAAACTTCCAAGGACTGGTTTGGCACTAGCTTCCGTCTCATTGGCGTGCGCCCAGCCAGTTTTGGAAAGAAAGAGTAGACGTTCATTCCTCGTTCAACCTGCAATGAACTGGAGACAACACAAACCAACAAGACGACGATGGTTATCATCAGCTCATGTGTTCACCACCGCAGTGCTACCATTCACTTTCCTGCTCCAAATGCACTACCAGGCTGCATGGTACTACTGTCGTGGACATGGAAATCCGGTCGCACGTATAGCGGCCCCAGGGCGCTCGCCATGCAGCCGTAGCACGGTTTATCATGCGCTGCTGATGGTGGCATTGGATCAACATGTGCACTGCATGCAACGTTCTGTACGCGCTGAGGGCGCCGGCCCCGGTCAATCGACTGGATTTCCATGTCCGCGACAGTACGATGTGTCGATAATAGACTGTGATTTGCATTTTCCAATGATTAGGACTGGTATTATTTCTATTTTTCACACTTAGAAAGAAAACAAGGGGCAAGATTTGATATGGATTATGTGGTTGTTGGCTATGTCAACATTTGAAAGAGGGTTGCAACCGTGATAGCACTGCAACATGAGTTTAAACCTACGTATTGCATGGTATACTCAACAGTTGGCGAGCAGAGAATTTCGTGCCGAATTCCGCCCCAAGGTTGTGCACAGCAAACAACTTGATATATCATTAGCCCTACCCGTGTGCTATACGTACCCGTTGTGCCGATCGAGCCTGAGCCCTCTACTCGACTCCACGGTCCAATGACATTCGGTCATCATGGCCAAATTCAAGTCACTCAAGTGTTGAGAAGTGTCTACGTCGTCGCACACAGCATGTGTCGACATACAAAAATATGTGTACGATAGAGAAAGAACTACTGAAGAGCAACCAACTGGTTTCAGCATTCTCCTTCAAAGGATAGGTCGGTGGCAGAGGGCCAAAGCCGGACAATAGTTGGAAATTCTCAGCGTTGAATTTCTACAGGCTGTAGATACCTGGAAAAGCTCGATTTCCCGCCACGGAAAATAAAAAAGTCTTGATTTGGGGTGCTGGCGCTTCGCCTGGTAGGCACATGTACTAGTACTTTCTTCTCAAAGTGGGTACGCATCATGACGTCATCAGAGTTCTACTAATCTTTCACGCATGTTTGAATGTAATGCATTTCAATCATACATTCAATCATTCCCTCAACTGGAGAATAATTAATCATACATTTCTGCAGAATTCAATTTCCACTCACCAAATCGTGTTTTCTTCCAGCATCTGTTCCATGGCGTGTGCGACAGCTTTCTGCCTCTCATCAAGGTGATCATTCATCGTCAGATTGAAGCGCTTTATCAGAAATTCAATGATGAAGTCCGAATCGGCCACGGTCTCTCCGTCCAGAACAATGAAAGGTACTTTCCCCTTCGGCCCCATCGTCAACGACCCAATTGCTTCGTAGTCAATCTTGGCCATTCGCAGGAACGTTTCCATCTTCAGACAGAACGGTGAGATATTAGGCCCCTTCGTGCAGCGAGGGAACTGGTGAAGGTACACCATGCCACTCGTTTTCTCCCCCATTGCACTCGCAGTCTCTTCTCCCAGCAAACTACTAGTACTTTTCAAATAATTTGAATTTCTTGTGGCCAAGTGGAGGAAATCTCGAGAGGGATACTTCTGTCTTCCGAAATTTCTAGGCGGATCTCAAAGTGATTGTAAGACCTGCCATAAGGAGATTTTATAGAAGCTGAGACGAACGGCATCGTCAGCTTAGCGATGGAGTATTGGGCCTATTGGCTAATCAATCCATTTCTTCTCAACAATGCACAGTCTAGTCCTTCTGAGCTCAGTTCATCGATTGAATTTTTCACGTGCAACACCGGGCCCCAGTTGTACTCATGACTCATTCGTGCACACTTCATGTACGCTCGACGTCATATCAGCACGTGCTACGTCAGGCCAGGGCAATGCCAAAAATCAAGAGTGCATAACGGGGGGTTATGGACTCTTGCAAAAATGTAAAACTCGGCGGGGGGGGGGGGGGTGCAGTCTTGGCTGATTTTGTGCACTGCATGGAGTGCATTGGAGTAACCATGGTAACTGAGTACTAAGATCACGAACACAATGCTCATTCTCACGTGTCCCGTTGACGTAGACAGGCTGCCCACTATTTATTTATTAAACACACGTTTATGTTTATGTACAGTATATTGTCATTCGGATCTTCCCAAGTTGTACACAGATACCGAATTCAGAGGGTCGAGTCAAATAAATCAGTACAAAAAAATATCAATACAAACAACTGCTACTTGCATGCAGTCACAGTGCATGATGCAACTAAAATATTGGGGCACGGACGGTGTGGAATCAATGGACTCAGTGGAATACAAGCACAACCAATTGCAGCATCAATGATCAGGTTTTCCAAAGTATTGTGTTGCTCATAACTATCCCTGTCATCAAGCATACTAGTATGTCATGAAAGGGATCAAGAATGGCAGCTACTCAGTACATACAGTACATACAGTACATACAGTACATGTAGCTGGACAAAGCAATGCCCAACGGCCCACATAGTTTGTCACGTACGGCGGAATCGCCGCGGCTTTCCTTGTCCAGCCAGTGTTATTTTAGTGCCAAACCTCTTCGGACAAAACTAAATTCCCCGCGGGCGAGTTTTCTGTTTCTAGGATGTACAATGCACAATGTAGATACAATGTTGTTTAGCTTGGGCCTTGGGGTACCACCCAGCCCCGATTACCATGGTTACCTCGCATGGTTCGAGCATGATGAGTAACCAAGACAAAGGCTGGCACATGGGTCATGGGCTCGGCTTTGGCAGCAGTTCAATGATTTGCTTTCTACACGACTTGCACGATGCCTCATGAGTTCAGCCAACACTGGATGTGGCTTCAGCAATCAACGGATGATGTCAGATATTGTGTTATGACTTTCTCATGAGTCATAACGATCATGGTGTACACGTACATGTACACACTGCAGTCTGCACTGCTGGAGCATCATAAACTGTCTGTGCCCGTGAGTGGGATTGGCAATCACAGTGTGTCTACAGACACTCTGCTAGTGCACACAGTCTACACTACACATTTGGGCATGTGTATGTACATGTATGTCCATGTATGATGATGACAGCATTTGGCTGTGATTTCACAAATTTTCAGTGTACTTTTATTTTCGGTACTTTCGGTGCGTCTGTTAGTACCTAAAAATTCAATACACCGAACAAACGCTAACGCACATAATCCAATAGGGAACTGCTTCTCTGTACGTAAAATGTCCGTTCACCTAGCCTGGCATTTTGCCCTCATACCGGAAACATTGAGCACCTTAAATTTCTGAAGTTAGAGCATATCATCACAAGATTGGGGACACATAGCATCGAGAACCGTGCACCAGAAACCAGTTGGTAGAATCCCAGTTGTGCAACCATCTGAACCTTCTACCACGTCAGGCCCGCCGGAACCGGTCACATCTGGTTGGTCAGGCCATGGCTGGACCCACGTTATGACCACCAACGCGAGTTCAGTGCTGGTTAGATCATGTGTACCCACCATATCAGGCACAAAGTATATGAACCGTTTACATTGAACGGCTAGGGTTCGGCCCGACCGGATCAATCAAAACCTCCTTCCCCTGTCCTGCATCCTGAAGACTCAACAGTGCATGGTTGTACTCTTGCCTACATGTATGTGCACGTTTCTGAGTTGGCTAATCACGACTGTTTGGCCCAAGACTATAAAGACTAGGCTGGCATGGTCATCATGTACGCATCACGTCACACGGTATGACGATATGCAAGGGCAGTTCAAGTGTGTTTGTATACGATGTCGTATGCTTGCACACTGCCTACAGAATAGATTGCACGGTGCACTACTACTAGTAGTACACTCTACAGTCATTTGCCAAATGATTTGGACCATTCAGATACAGACTCAGTGTAGAGAGCACAGCCTGACTCAGTCACTATCATGTCACCAGTGAAGGACAGTAGTCAGCAGTCAGTAGTCACACTGCATGATGATGTACATGTACCTACTTTGTACAGTTGTAGTATCTTGTGTGGCTTTACGGCTTTACTGCTTTACTGCTTTACTGCTTTACTGCTTTAGTTTAGATCAGGGTCAGGGACTAATACTGAATAGAACTCCCTGGTTTTGCCATCATCTGGCCTGGGTGCACATCATTCCTGATCTTTTGAACAGACTTTTCACGTGTGTGACTTACGACAATCAAGGCTTGAAAGGAATAGTTGAAGCCAGCAAGGTTTTACCTGAGGAAATACGAACGCAGGCTTCCGCGGCGAACGACATTGCGTGCTTCACGTCCGCAGGAGCTTCGGCTGTACAAGTCACCACAAAGCGAAGCGCGGGAGGGAAAACTCGATCGCCTGATGTCCAGGCTTCCTCGACTCAAAGCCAAGGGATTCGCTTGACAATCTCAGACAGTTTGGCGCAGAGACTGGCAGCAGCACAGCTGCCATCATGATGGCTTCATGTCACTGCACAACACTAGCTGCACTTGAAATAAAACTCGACGTGTCAAGAAGAGTGATGATATCGATTGTGACGTTCTTCTCTTTGATCCATATCGACGTGCAAATGACTCATTCCACAACACTGCTTTTCTGTCGCGTGGATGATTATCGATTGTGGAATCGTTTCAAATACTTGAAATGACCAGTTCATTCGTCAAACTATTCAGTTAGTATTTAGGCTGTTTGCGCGGCTTTTGCTGAGGAGAAATAGAGGCTGCTCTTAGAGAAAAGGTTGGCAAGGTAGCCTCTCCGTAGACCATAACTGCAGTACTATGGAGGCTGCACTGAGGAAGCCTGGCGTGGTGTATCTGTACCAATTCCCTCGCTGCACCAGATCACCCAGCCCGTCGCCGTACTGTTGGAAGGTAGAAACATTCCTCCGCATGGCCAAGATCGACTACATAGTTACAGGGTCGTACACAATGGGCCCGAAGGGGAAATTACCTTTCATTGAGCTCGACGGAGAGACCGTGGCCGATTCGGACTTCATCATTGAATTCCTGATAAAGCGCTTCAATCTGACGATGAATGATCACCTTGATTAGAGGCAGAAAGCTGTCGCACACGCCATGGAACAGATGCTGGAAGAAAACACGATAATGTAAGTGGTCAATGACAGTACCCGTATACCCCGCTCTTCCGCGCAGTGTCAAATCTACATGTACATGATCGTAGATCTAAATAGCGAGAGTTCCCAGATTGCCTAGAGTGCTCAACACCACAAGGATGGAGCATTACCACAAAGGCAGAAGAGAACAGAGACAGCCGGCTAGGTCATTGTTGTAATGCTGCGTTTCATGCACGTAGCAAAGCTAAGGCCACCCTTTGTTAATTCATTGTTTAACGTCCTTTTTTTCGCGAAAAGGTACGCGGGAGGGCGGAAAAAAAACAAAAGCCCATTCCAAAAACTGGAAACCCCAATCAAACATTTTGACCAGTAAAGCATGTGATATATACAATATTTCTGGGTCTAACGGCACTTGCAGGCATAGAACAACACTCTTTGATGGGACATTGGAGTACATGCCTGATGAATCCAACAAAAACAGGTACATAGCATGGAGTTAGCATGTCATGAATTCATTACATCTGGATTTTTACTAGGACACACACCGTACGATATTTAAAAGCCAACAAAAAAAGAAAAAGAACACAAGACAAAGGCATGCCCGGGAGGCAAGATTATAAGTTTAAGGTCATGATCGGCACACTGTGAAACTACACAATCATGTATTTACAACTTCGCATATTATTGGTACTTCTACTTTCTTGTTTTTTTTCCGGTCGGAGGCAAAAAGGTACGCGGGCGCGGACGTTAAACAACGAAAAAAGAAAGGGTGGCCTAAGCGGCAATCCTCAGACAACTGATCCGTTGTCTGAGGATTGCCTTAGCTTTGCTAAGTGCACTGAACGCAGCGTTTTTTGTTTGTTTGTTTTTTTCACGATGGCGTGACGCCAATAAGGACGATTGATAAGTGTGATAGAACTGATAGTGATACTAGCCAGAAACAGCTATAAACAGCTATTTATAGATGGAAATTAACCGGGGAGGCAAGAAGCAATGGATCATGAAAAACAAACGGGGGCAATACCGTTAGCAGGGGTGATGGAGATGGTTAAAAGTACACTTTCGAGATATCAGAAACCAGGGGGATGCGCGGAGCAGGAACAGGTACTGCTCAAAAGAAGACTGGATGCATTGTTTCGGATAGAATTTCTACGAGGTTGGGTTGTGACGTCGATAGGGAGGGAGTTGTAGAGGGTCAGGGCACTGTTGATGGGGGAATCTCGGTGCCTGTTTGTATGTGCGTGTCCGATGGAGTAGGTCCTTGTCTGTCGAAGGGTGTATGGTTGGTGTTGACGTTGTGGTGCAAGATGTGGTTGTTGCAGGTGTGGTGGGGAGATTTGGTGGTGGATGTCCCATGCTAGTAGGACTTGTTTAACAAGGAGTCGTGAGCTCAGGGTGGGAAGCTTTGCGTGATGGAGGAGGGAACTGTGGTGAACTGGTGCAAAGAGGGGAATCCGAAGGCAGATGCGTATAGCACGGCGTTGAATTCTCTCCAGTGTGTCCCGCTGTTGCTGTGTGGTGTTGGAGAGGGCAAGGAGGCCATATTCGAGAACGGGTCGGATGTAGGGAGTGTAAATAGGCTGGAAGCGTTCATTGTGCCACGTGTCTTGTGGAGTTGGTGTAGTAGTTTTTTGGCTTTGTTGGTGGTTTCTATGATGTGTTGGGTCCATCGCATATCGTCTTGGAGTGTAACACCAAGGTGCCTATGTTGGTGGACCTGCTGCAGCCTAGTCGAGTGGAGCGTGACGTGGATGGTGTGTTGGGGTTGGAAGGAAAGGACGACGGTTTGCATGGTGTTGACGAGGAGATGCCAATCCTTCAACCATCGTCCTGCTGCGTCCACGGCACGTTGGAGGAATGCAGCTGATAAATTCCTCGCGTAATGCGTCGCGATGAGTGCCGTGTCATCGGCGAACTGGCTGCATTTGGTGTGGGAGTTTGTACATGCTGGGGGGAGGTCGATCGTGTACACCAGGAAAAGAAGAGGCCCCAGGACAGAGCCCTGGGGTACTCCAGCTGGAATGGATTTCCATGATGACAAAGCGGGCCAACCTTGACGCGTTGTCGGCGGCGAGTCAGGTAGCTTGTGAGCCAGGTAAGGGCAATGCTACGGACACCAAGGTGCTCGAGTTTGGCCAGGAGGCCAGCATGCCAGACTCGGTCAAAAGCCTTTGATAAGTCAAAGAAGCATGCTGACACTGCCTGACCAGCATCTCGGCTGGCGTAAATCTCATGCACTAGGCGGGAGAGCTGTAGTTCAGTACTATCCTTAGATCGAAAACCAGATTGGTCGGCGGGTAGGCGGGGCTCGATGTGGGTGTAGAGGCGTTGGTCAACAATCCTCTCCTGAACCTTGCTGACAATGCTCAGGAGCGAGATTGGCCTATAATTGGTGACCTCTGCATGAGAGGCTTTCTTGTGTAGAGGACTGATAGTGGCGTCGCGCCAGTCCTGTGGCTGCTCGCCTCGCGAGAAGGACTCATTGAAAAGCGTTGCGAGGGAGCACGATATTTCGTCTGCAGAGATCTTGAGCAATTTCGTCGGGATGCCATCGTACCCAGCCGACTTCCGGAAATCATGAGCGGAAAGGAGTTTTCTGACCTCCTCCTGGGTGGTGATGATTTCCTTCAGTTCGCTTCCAATGATGCGTGACGCCCCAATCTCTGGCAAGGCTTCAGTTGGTCCGGAGACGGACTTCCGGTTTTCCGAAATGAAAAAAATTGTTAAACGCTTCCGCCTTTTCTCCGTCTGATCTGTTTTGTTCGCTGAAATAGGTGGAAGCTCCTTTTTCGGGGACGACCGCAGTGACTTCATTAACTGGTACAGGTTTCGCTGCGGGACACCAGTTACGTCGCCTTGCGCGGTAGTGGATACGAAGGCGGATTTAGCTTCTCTCAGTTGTGTTGTGGTCCTATTGCGTTGAGTTACGAACGTGAGCCAGTTCTCGGCGCTGCGAGTTCTGAGATACCGACGGTAGAGCTGCTGCTTGAGTTACAACAATGACCTAGCCGGCTGTCTCTGTTCTCTTCTGCCTTTGTGATTGTAGATGTACGTGTACAATTATAAACATGTACATGTTCAATGTAGATCAGGGTTCTAGCGGGGGGGGGGGGGGGGGGCTCCCCACTACTCCGACCCCCCCCCCCCCCCCCACTACACTGATGCCCCCCCCCCCCCCTACTCTGCTAGCGCACCACCCTACTCATTTTTCGACTCTTGCGATTCTTCAGCTCGCACAACGAAAATACCGTCACAAATCAATCGTTCGTTCCGAGTGCTCTGTGCAGCCGTACCAGTGTGTTACATTTTTTTGTGACAAAGCAATAGTGGAACCGGCGAAAAAATAGGCGAACTGTTTGGTTGCCCTAACCCCCCTCCCCAGGCCCCACAATTTTCCCTGGGTAGAACCCTGTACGTGTACATGACACAGGCCCGCCGGAACCGGTCAGGTTAACACCCAGGGGCGTACGCCGCTCGCCTCCAGGAGTGGTTCCCATGCCAACTGATGCACCAACATTCCACACATTTGAAGTGCTGTTTTTCGTATCCCACGGAGTTTCTGCATATTCTCCTCAGACTGGGTGAAATTAACATCCACAAGCTGCTGGACGATGATGTCATTGCTACGCATTTATGATTTTAAAGGACAGAACTTTACCCCGTTTTATGGATGTTTTGTTCAACATGACGATTGCATGCGGTCTTGAAAGCTGCCTAAGTTTCGAATCATCTGGAGCAAACATCACACAGGGCAAGCAGAAGCCACCATTGCATGCCTGTCAAAAGACTATCCAGGGTAACTCCTCTAACAAGGATATTTGAAAGTGGCGCTGTTTGCCATCCGTCTGGACACGCACAGGAAACGAAATCCTTCGCCTTTGGTGGCTTACAATGATTGTCGATGACGGAAATCTTTTCCGTGTCCAGCAAATTTCGGGGGACTGGATTCCGCTGTGGACGTCGACTTTCAGAATATCCCGTCCAACACACTCCCATGTCATTGAAGTTAGTTTTGGATGATCCAGCAGCTTCCAACAACGGTCGCTCTACAGCTTCGCCGACGATTTCTTCCTCAACGCTGCTCGTTACTTCGCTTGCAAGTCAGGTGCGTCTGCATTCTCATCTATCGCTTGACCTTCGCTACACGCTTTGTCTGCAGCTCAAAATAGCTCTGAATAGAGCGCTGGCCCTCTGGATGTCGACGCTTTTCCACAAAGCGAAAGCATTGTCAAAACACGACCAACTAATTACTTTGTCAAACAAACTCCAAAGGAAAATTTGACTCTGAGATCGAGGAATCCGGCGATGTAACTACAGTAGAGACTTTGTTGAACCCAGTTCTGTGTTCAGTACGCTGTGTCCCAGCACTACTTTCACACCTGGGCTAGTCACCGTCCTCGATCGGACCGTCAGGCAGATGCCAGGCATGCACTTGCACTGTGAGCGCTGGGCCTGGATCAACAAATAATTCTCTGTACCCACATGGAATTTTTTGTACTGGTTCCCGGGCATCCCGGGAACCGCCCTATGTTCGCCCCTGACACCGGACCAACTTTGTACATGTAGCTGCTGGCAATGCTGAGGAGGGCATACGTCCCCGCCATATTCTACACAAACTGTATGAAAGACTATGGTAGGACCGGACCTATTGAAAACTGCTAGCTTCCGGCGGTCCTGCATGGTGTTATCGTACTCGTAAACGGCGGTTACATGTATGTGCATGTAGACCTAGGGGCGTGTTCGCCAGGGGTGATCTGATAGCAGGGCAAGCACATCGAGCACGCAGAACAGTCAGTTCCCAGACGAACGCGATGGAGCACGCAGAGCAGTCAGTTCCCATGCGAACGCGATGGAGCACGCAGAGCAGTTTCTGTGACGTTGACATGGAAAACATGGCGCCTGAGTTCATCCTTTTTTCTTTCGGTTTTGAGGGAATTTCAAATGGTGAACGGTACTATTCGGCCAATAAAATGTAAAGAACTCTTCCTCTCCTCTCCTCTATGCGCTCTCACAGCCGACTCACTGCTACCCTCGGTAGCCATTACGCACACCAACAGCTATACAAGGAAGGGTTGCAGGTAGATACTGAAATTCCTCCTGACAGCTGTTTCGCCTTCATAAGGCTCATCGTAAGGCTCATCATGTTTTGTAGTATAAATCTGACCATCTCCACCTGATATCATCCTATTCAATATCACCTTCTCTGATGAGCCTTATGAAGGCGAAACAGCTGTCAGGAGAAATTTCAGTATCTACCTGCAACCCTTCCTTGTATAGCTGTTGGTGTGTGTAATGGCTACCGAGGGCAGCAGTGAGTCGGCTGTGAGAGCGCATAGAGGAGAGGAGAGGAAGAGTTCTTTAGATTTTGAGGGAAGTTGAAAATATGATATCATAATCTCATTTTTAGTAAATTGGGTGTTTCTTGCTGTTGCTGTTGCTTTATGCCTTCTTTTTGATGGCTGCTGTTGTTAATTTGGATAGGAATAAAAACGATCCGCCCACTATGATAGTACCATCATGACCTTCTGACCCCAAACAAGGTCATGGCCTTCTGACCCCAAGCACAGTCATGACCTTCTGATCCCAAACACACAGTCATGGACTTCTGACCCCGAACACGGTCATGACCTGCTGACCTCAAACACACAGTCATGACCTTCTGACCCCAAACACGGTCAGGATCTGACCCCAAACCAAGTTCTTACGTTCATCTGGTGCGCACGTGCGTGCATGTGTGTGTGTGTGTGGGGGGGGGGGATTGGGGATGACTGGGTATCTACTTACCCTCATCATTGATGTTGTGTCACTGTGCAGGGCTCTACCTCACCATCATGCCAGGGTTAGACACATGCAGGACATGCCCTACATGTTAGAGACAAACCCCGGTTTCTTCTTCTACTGGATGGTGCGCCTGAAGGTCGGCAAGACGCTCGAGGCCGTGCTCAACGCGCAGGGCCTGGGCCAGCACTCCGTCGCCGAGGTGGCCACCATTGTCGGCAAGGACCTCGGCTCGCTATCCGCGCTGCTAGGCTCCAGCCATTACGTCATGGGCGACACGATGACGTCATACGATGCCGGCGTGTTCGGCATGATGGCGTCTCTCTACTACCTGATCCCGGACTCTGAGCCGCGGCGCCTGATGGACGGCAAGTATTCCAACATTGGCGACTACGTGAAGCGCCTACGCGCCGAGCTCTATCCCGATTGGGACGAGCTGCTTTGCAAAGGATAGAGAACTCAAGGGCAGAGGGTGTGTCGAGTGAGAATGAAATAAAGTGCCTGCGTGCTAGGACGGGAAACGCATCGCCGCACCGCATGGAGAGCCGTTACAACTGCTGCTCTCTAGACAATATCTAGGTGTCGGCCTGTCTACATGTAACGTTAGCTGTCTCTATTTCTGCGTCTTTTTTTGCAATTGTTTGGCCAGTCACTCAGACAGTCAGAGCTCTGCTGATGAGACTAAAGACAGTCAAAGCAGTTACCATGGTTACCTGTCTGGAGATTGAGCCCATCTCTTCTGATCTAGGCAGCAAGTGAGCGTTAGTTATGGCTGGGCAGCGGATTTCTTTTCTCTGCTCTTCCAGTCAACGGCAAGCGTTTGACGGCTGATCCTCTTCCTGATCAATCTTCTTCTGATTATCACTGCTCTCCTGAGCATTCAGCCGAGACAGTTGACGCGCTCCTGGGTAGCTGCAGGCGCGGTTTGCACCATGGCATTGGGACCTGTTGATGAAGTCTATCCACAGCACATCCAGTGTGTGTGTGTCTGTGCGTTGTTGCGTGTTTTCCGAGGCGCTTTTAATGAGTGTCAACTGTTTAATGATCTGTCTCGTGGCACAAATAGTTGCACATATCCTGCAGGAAGGACGTAATAGGTGCTATTGAATATTGTGGCTATTTCCCCCTGTTTCTAATAACTCCTACTGTATGTTTTTAGGAAATTAGAGGCCACATGCCACATACTGCTCTTTTCTCTCCGAAACTCAACACTTGCAAGCCAGATATCAAAGAAAGAAAAAATCATCAGTCACACCACCGGGACTCTAATTTCCTGAAATTCTCCGTGAAGTCCAAATTTGAATTCCTACTGTATGTTGTTATTACAATTCTGAAGTCTAGTTCTTCAACTGACCGGTCGGCTTTTCCACCCAAAGTGCGTTTATCTAAAAATGATCTTTTCTCTCTTTTTGTTGGAAGAAAGGCATTCGAGCTGACAAGCTCGTTCCCATACAAAATGTAGCTCTGCAAAACACTGAACATCGTTTTCACATCACTGATTTATCTCTTCTTTTTATTACTAAAATTATGTATATGACTGTTGCATACATGCACATGTAGCACTTTAGTTTCAGCTTTAGCGGTCACAAAATTATTTTACCGTCGTCGCCACACACTTTATCAAGTACATGTATTGGAGAAGGCACTGACAGTTATTTTTACTTTTGTACTTAGCTCTAGTCTAGAGTAGTGATCACATTGTAGGAAAGAGAAAATGTTTCACCCGCAAACTCATACATTCACTGTAATAGTGAACTTGAAACGCGTGTTAAATGTCAGCTACTTTTTTGGTGATGGTTGACAGGAGGACAAACTATGTTCCTGCATGCACGCTGGAGCCACCATACACTGATCATCTAGCAAACAGGCCGGTGTGCGATTATTATAATAATAATAATCTTTCCCTCAAACTAGTCAAAATTTTAGTATTATGAGGATAATGGAATGTTCAGCGTACAAGTGCCCCCCTCCACACACACACACACACACAATGCCAGTAACTGTATGTCACATGGGTGTCCCCCGGGACGGGAGAGATTCAAAAGGGAACTGTGGACAGCCGCGCATGCATGCAGCGGCCGACTACCCCTGAAATTCCCACTTTCTCTGACTTGAAAGCGATCCCAATGCACGTCCCAGGTGAGGACAGCGTGCAGAAACAAATTCACGGCATCATCATTTTCTGGACCTGGATCCAACTGCATTTACCCCTGCTGCATGCATCCAGGGAACTGAGGTAATAAGTAACCGGTGACAAGCAACAAGTAACAATATTATTCTAGATTGCTAAAATCACAGTGCATGGACCTGATATTGTTGGGCAGTCCATTGATCAACAGGTACATGTATACTTCCAATAGAAAGCACATACATACATGTACGTAAATTACATACATGGATGTACATTACATACATGGACGTAAATTACGTACATGATATTAGAAAATGCAATACTAGTACTGAAGTACAATGCTAGTATTAGATTAACTTGTGGATGGTTGTAGTAAGGTCACTGTTTCCCAACACAATGTCCTCCACCTTGTTTCATGCTGTCAAACCAACAACATAATATATTATGTAATGTATATGGCCCCGCAACCAACAAAGGTGGCTGACACGACAATACACCTTCAAGCAGAGGAGCAACAGATCCAGCCACTACCTAGCGTTAGTGCACCCGCTAACCGAACTAGCTGACACACGCACACAAAGACTTACACAGACTCACAACACATAAACGCGGAGGGGGTAAGCTTTTCTCAAGCATGCCTGAAACAACATCCAGCATGAATTGGTAACGGACACTACACAAAGGACACATAAAAACAACAACCGACAAAACCACAGGAAAGAGGGAGAGAGAGAGAGAGTGATATAGACATTCACAATAGACAGCAGAGAGCGCATGCAAACACTTTTAAGACAGCGTGCAAGCTGATCCACGAACAAAACAATACAGTGGCGGTCACAGTCAGCACGTCACCTGGGGCCAATCAAAATAACGAATGCGAACACCCACGTGGGGGTCAGAAGAAGCGCGAGGACCGACGGAACAGACGTAGACACAACATTCCGCAGAAGAGTGCAACGAGAAAAGAGGGCAACGCATGCACGTAAAATGAAGAAGATAAAATGCTTATCTTGTTACATTGGCCTAGGGCAGCGGCGGCACGAGCATTCACCGACAAACTGTGCCCGCGGTGGCAGTAGGCCACGTGAGACAGTTAGTCGAGTTAGGGTAGGTTACACAGCAAGCAAATGAACGACAGTAATGGCGCGAGGTAATGCAGCCGGCAGCAGCGCACGTGATAAAACTAATAAACAACTCTACTGGGGTTGGACTAAAAGCATCTGCTCATCTAGATGCTCAGCAAGGGATACATTGAACGCTCCTGGGGTTGGGGACACACACATAGAATGGAGACCAGCAGCGGAGTAAACCGATCCTGGGGGCAGGGTGTAAACAAAGAAGAGATAAATAGGCAGAGATAGAGAGCGGAACCGTGGGACACCCGTGGGGGGGGGGGGGGAAGGGAGGGTACGCTGGAGCTAATGAGAGACGAGGCGAGAGCTTGCACTCTTGGGCACACACACAGCACGGTAGGATCAAGACAACAGTAGTAATCTAAGTGTGAGCAACAGCAGACGACATGCACAGGACTAGAAAGGCAAGCAGAGGTTGTACTTGGCACGGGGGGGGGGGGGGGGGGGGGGGGAGGGTGGAAGGTATGCTATGTATACAAATGTACAGTTCTGACCAGTACAGGGCTGGGCGTGCAAAACGACAAAAGTTTCGCTGGCAGATCAGAAACCCAGCCATGGTGGGATAGAGAGCAGTGGCGCAGCTACACCATTCTTGCCACTGTCATGGAGGCACACAAACACAAAGTTAATGGACGAAACAACCAGGCACTGATCGTTGTGACGAGAGTCCAGAGGTTGCCGACCGACAGGCTAAAAAACAGCGCACGGACAACGTCCGAGTATTCGACTACAGTACCTGAAAAAGAATGTCGGTGCGACGCAAGGTGTCGTGGCATGATTTACTTTGTGAATGCGGCGGCAACGGCCCAGGTCATCTCGTGGGCGTTGGGCTTGAGAGCTTCGACCTCCGGGTCGAGATCGAGCAGCTCGCGGACTCGCTGCGTTGCCACCTCGTAATCCTCGTCGCTCAGTGGGGCAAACGCATTCTCGAGGACGTCGGACGCATGCGCCAGGAAGATGAGGGCCAGCTGGCGTCGGTCCATGCGATGAGGGTCGTTCTGCCAGCGTGACAGCAGTGAATCTTGCACCTGTAGCACAACAACAATGATAACACACAGCAAACCACACCATACCGGTCAAGGTATGATTTTTTGATTTCGCCCGCGCAGGCAGGTAGAACGTCATCAAA
The DNA here is from genome assembly GCF_964019385.1 of Sycon ciliatum. NCBI lineage: Eukaryota > Metazoa > Porifera > Calcarea > Leucosolenida > Sycettidae > Sycon > Sycon ciliatum. The sequence goes on along the minus strand of NC_088652.1, from coordinate 28,706,805 downwards.
AAACGTGGAGCACGCCCGCGGTACCACGAATGGCGAGTGTCAGTGGAGCCGCGTTGCTCCGCTGCATGCAACCAAGTGCCGCAGAGCAGCAGTGGAACCTGGCCCTAATGGACTGATTACACTATGTAGTGTGCAGCGGCCCTGCATACCCAGTACATGTGTTACATACAAACCATGTAGTGTGCAGCAGCCCTGCATACCCAGTACATGTGTTACATACAAACCATGTAGTGTGCAGCGGCCCTGCATACGCAGTACATGTGTTACATACAACTTTTATCTGTCTCATGATAGTAGTCAGTACTCGTACTCATCACGGTCAAAGTTCACCTGAGAGGTTCAAAGGTGTTCCCAAATAATGAAATATGAATGGGCACTGGATGCCAATACTCCTTATGTGTACCACGTCCGTGAACTGTGTGCATCGACTCTGTGACCTTTCGACCTGTCTGGGATGCATACGGCTCTAATGCACCAATTAGGTGCAGTGCAATAGATCATTGATGTCCAGTTGTGGTGCTGTCCCCTATGGCAAGTGTCGGATTTCACTTGCCACAACTGTACAAGGCACTGACACACACTAGCCCATGCGGCTGGTTTTCACCGACAATAAGCAAAGCACGTCCATGTCTGCCTACCCATCCCATCGCCCTCACATGCACACATGTCTGCCTACCCATCCCATCGCCCTAACATGCACACATGCCTGCCTACCCATCCCATCGCCCCCACATGCACACATGCCTGCCTACCCATCTCATCACCCCCACATGCACACATCCCTGCCTACCCATCCCATCGCCCTCACATGCACACATGCCTGCCTACCCATCTCATCGCCCCCACATGCACACATCCCTGCCTACCCCCCCCCCCCCCCCCCCACACACCACACCTCCAGACAATAAGCAAAGCACGTCCATGTCTGCCTACCCATCCCATCGCCCTCACATGCACACATGCCTGCCTACCCATCCCATCGCCCTCACATGCACACATGCCTGCCTACCCATCCCATCGGCCCCACATGCACACATGCCTGCCTACCCATCTCATCGCCCCCACATGCACACATCCCTGCCTACCCCCCCCCCCCCCCCCCCCCACACACACCTCCAGTGCACACCCCCCCCCCCCCCCACACACACACACACACCTCCAGTGTACCCCCCCCCCCCACACACACACACCTCCAGTGTACACCCCCCCCCCCCCCCCCACACACACACACACCTCCAGTGTACACCCCCCCCCCCACACACACACACACCTCCAGTGTACACCCCCCCCCCCCCCCCCACACACACACACACACTAGACATAGCCCGATTTTGCTAGCAATTCTGTTAGCAAAATATCGAAGAATTTTGACAAGGGAATTTGCTGGCAAAACGGAGCAAAATATCGGTATGTTCGTTGGAAATTGGGAGATTTCACACTTCTACGGTGCACGTGACTCATCTCCGCACATTTTTGCCAACACGTGACTCATTTTTTTCTTAGTTTGCCAACATGTGATCCACTTTCGATCGGTTTTCTCACATGTGACACAAACTTGGCCTCGGATCAGAGCAAAAGGAGAGCAAAATATCTAAGCTTCACTGTCAAAATCGGGCTTTGCCTACCCCCCAACCCCCCCCCCCCCACACACACACACACATCAGGTCAGAGCACGCACCTTCTCGACGACTCTCTGTTTGATGGTCTGGTCGACAAGCGGGTGAGTGGTCATGTCGAAGAGCCAGAAGTTCTGCTTGCTGGTGGTCAGCACGCCCTTCTCCACCAAGTTCTTGGCTAACCTCTCCCGAACATTGTGCAGCTGATAGCGCAGGTTGTACGGGTTCCATGTCTCGCCTGAAGAAACATGTCAGAAGAAAGAGTAAAGAGGTCGTTGAATGTCTCAGAAACATTTCAGTTTCGTGCCCTGTTATCGCACTTTCTGACCGTTTATTATCTTGTTACAGTCGTGGATAGTTGCTTCATAACTCGTTTCCATGTGATTTCTTCTATTTAAAGAGAAACACATTTGAACATCGATGCTGAGCCAAATGTCATCATGGAATACAGGAAGGATCAAATGTCACCCGAACACACATGTAAGAAGAAAGAGAGAAGTATTAGATGCACTGTAAAATCCTGCCAGAGCGCCTCTATACCTCCGCCACCCTTCGAGCTGCGTCGTCTACTAAATGTTGTAGCCATAATCAATCACAGTAAGTGGAGCCTCTTGAGTTACTCGACAATCGCTCGAGCTCGGAATCCTTCACCGAACACCTAAGTCCTAACAAGAGGACAGCTCTTGAGTCTTGTCAAAACAAGCGTGACGAGTTCTGCGCTTTGCGTAACTTTGAGTCACGTGACTTTGAAACGTCATAACTTGATTTTGATATCAAACGTCGTAGGGCGGTTTCTATAGTCCCTGGCTCATATAGTAGTACATGCGCTCCAATTTTCCAGTCGTCAGAAACTTTGACTTTTCTCCAATTTGATTCATGCATAACGGATACCTCAACAGCATACTTTCTATCACAGCTGGGACAATATCTGATGAGAAACACAGCATCGCAGCCAAACAACAGACGTACGTTGCAATGACTTATTTTGAATTCAGGTAGTGCAAGAAATGAATGCAACCTACCGTTTACACACGGGCCCGTCGTGGCAGAAGCTGGTTCATCTTGTCGACCTTGTCGGGATAGTTACCCCAGCGTTTGATGATCATCACTAGCTTGATGTAGCCGGCCTTTTCCTCGCTGCTTAGAATGTTGACCAACTCTCCGTTGTGAGTGCGTGTTCCATCTAGTTTCTCAATCCTCTTCAAGTCTTCTATCTGCTGCAGATCGGCGAATAACCCGGCCTCTTGCGCCATTTTACGAAATGTTCCCGCTGTTTATTTGCCCAACCAAGGCGAAATATCGGTTAGAAAGACACGCTGCTGGAATGGGTCGCCGTACGCTCATCCTCGTCTAATCAAGATATACATGGGATAAAAACACACACATGAACAAACATACGAAAAATGATTTACAATTCACAAATCACAATACGGGTTTTTCAACATCTTGCCATACCCCAATCGGATTCAATACCCAATAGGTGCCAAATTCATTCCGGAAAATTGCCGTACGCCCTACAAATGGAAGCTGTTCGGACCACAACTTCAGTTTCCCTTCATCAATTTTGCAATGAATCTCAGGCATTCTGGAAAGCTACTGCCCTACTGCCATCGCACTACTCCTCCTAGTCCTACTGCTTGCTAGCTAGCCACTTAAAGCCCTCAGATTGGCCTGATGCCAGCTGGCCTGCCAAAACCACGGAAATAACTATGGAGCTGCAAAAGTCCCAACTGGCCTCTGCCTGTACAGCCTACTGCTCTTTACTTACCCACTGGATCAGCAGCAGATGCTCCTGCAGACGCTAATGCGGCCTCAGCAGTACTGCCGGGCTGCCCGGAACTTGTCGACGGGTTCCAGCTTGGCCAATAACCTTCTCGCGCTGGCTGGTGGCTCGACTTTACGGATGCATTCAAGGAAGGTGTGGAAGGATTCGTCATCACCAGTGCTTAGTGCATCGAGCAATTCCTCATTCTGCGCTGCACGGCCAGTGTTTGATGCAAATAGCTGACGCTGTGCACGCGTAATCAACTTCTTAGCCTCACACTGGCGACGCATATCACCTGGAGTTAGCGTGGAAACCAGGTCAGGCCGAAGTTCTGTGAAGACGTCACTCTCCCATGCTGTCATGTCAGAGAGCTGTTGGTCAAGAACACCGCTTTCACCAGCGCTGTGATGACCGCTTCCTGGAGCACCGTGACCACCGCTTCTACTGTCCACACTGGCACAGGCTTCTGCTGCAAGGAAACAGACGGCGTGCCATTGGAGTGGCCAAGAGACATGCACAAACACACACACACACGCACACACACACACACACACACACACACACACAAATGCAGATGCAACGTATACATGTACACACACAGGTGGGCACGCACACACGGTTTGTTGCAGAAGTTTATTGTCGCCACTGAAACAAACATGGTTCATTTCGTACTCGGATGGACCCCTCACTCCTCCAAAATGAACACAGTTTGCAATGCTGGACACCACACATCAAGTGCATGTATACGTAGTGCATTGTAGAGCAAGTTATGATTTTCGACCTCGCACCCTCCTCCTCCTCTGTCACGAACGATGTTCGCTTCAGGGCGACAAAATATGACAGCGACCCCATAGCAATTCTATGACAATGTAATGTCAGTTGTCCAGGGCCCAAAACAGAGTCAGAACTGCAGTGTTGGCTGGGATCAAACACCAGCTTGCGGTGAGAAGAGGCTCAAATTTTACATTCTATCCACAGCAGATATGGTCCTGTGCTCATGCAGTGTTCAATACCCGAACGGGAATAGCTAGCTCAAAACGAAAATAGAACAGCGTACCGGTTTCCTTGCCACTAAAGGTTCACACGAATGCAGACATCATGCAAAACATCATTTGGAAGTAGCAGATCTGTTTGAATTGTGCATCCAACTAACCTGAAGGAAGAGAGGTCGATCTCGGGTCAAACAGCCTTCCACATGCATCCTGCAGGTATTGCAAGAGACCAAGTACACGCCAGCACATGCCCACGCCCACACACGCACACACACCCGCACTCACGCACACACACACACCCACACACACACCCGCACATGCCCACCCACACCCGCACGCACACACCCGCACGCACGCGCACGCACACACACACACACACACACACACACACACACACAAATACATGTAAATACACACGAGCAAAAGCACACATGCATGCAAACACGCACGTGCACAAGCCATAATTGCCGAAGTCAGAGTAGGCTCAAAATGGTTATCTCCTCATCCACATGACGGGAATACGTGGCAAGTTTTAAGAAAATAGAGACATGGTGCAACTTTGTGTGTGAAGCACTCTCCTCCTAAACAGAGATAATAAAGAATTACAACAAGACCTGGTGGAAATTGTCTCTTGGTTCGTGCCCCCCCCCCCCCCACAAAAACATAATATTATGAAATAAAGCTAGCGACAGGCGCTACTAACGTAATGTCTTTTGCATAGCTGCGGGAATTCAATCAGGTCAAGGCTCTCACCTGGTCAAGGCCCAGCCAGAAAATGGCCTGCTCACGGATCATCTGTATATCCCGCTTCTTTGAACGTGTACACAGTGGGTAGTCTTCAGCCACTAGGCTGGAAGTGTCCAAGGCGTGCGCACAGCTTGGTGCGCAGCACGTAGATAAGCCATGCTGTAAACACTCCTCGCCCGATGTTTCTCCGCAGGGGCATGGTAATGTGCTGATCACTTCGACCTGCAGGCCCCACTTCCGTAGCACTGTGAGCACGATTGCCCGGACTTCATCCAGCGTAGACTTTCCGCTGCCGCCGTGTCGGCCCTCGCACTCGACGTACACTTGTAAGCCGTAGCGTGTATAGTGCAGGTGCAGCCACGGCCAAACGCTGTTCCAGCGAAGGCGAACGCTGCACCGTGACAGCGTGGCAGCCGAGCGATTGTGTGACTTCAGCAGCACCTCCACCACGCATTGCCAATACAGGAACACGGGAAAGTGCATCAACTCATCGCTGTCTGTGTGCTTAAAGGACACGTAGGCACAGGAAAAAGGCAGCTGGGGGTCCGTGCCCATGTCCCGGACGATTGCAGGTACAATAAACTCGTGCTCATCCTGCACAATTGCCAGGACTGAGAGCCATTCTAGGATTTCAAAAATGAGCTTGAACCCATCACTGCTTGCTCTGACTGCTTGCCACGCCTTAGCATGGTCGCAGTAAGACTGACCCTCGAACATCTTGTTGAGAGCTTTGCGTGCCAGGGACTCCGTCATGAACCCAGACTTATAGCGCCGCTCTTCGTGCATTGTGATGTCTCGGTCAAACTTCATGTAGACAAAGGCATTGACACAGTCCAGGATGAACTGGGGCTCAAGGATGACCGTGTCTTTCAGCTTGAAAGTTGGGAAGTACGCCAGGTGGCCTGCTTCGTGGCAGTACTTCAGCAGCAGCTGTATTTGCCGGTCACTGCAGTCATGTGGAACAGCCTTGACTTGCTTCGCTATGAACTTTGCCTCCTTGAAGGAAATCCAAGGCCACGCGACCTCCTGCTTGAGCGTGTGTATTGTTATGCAGAATCGGAGCCATGGAACAGGGATGTTACGTTGGCTCTTCCGGCAGCGGTCGATGATGGCCTCTCTCAATCGCTGCAGCTCATCTGCTTGTGCTGCACTTCCAGTGGATCTGGTGCTGTCGATTTTGAAGTACGATGTTTCGTTCCAGACAAGCTTCTTATACGGCGAACCTTCGATATTCTTTCGAAGTAGTTTACAAGGATCAGGCAAATCGGTTTTCTTCCACATGTCACTCTGACACCCCACTACAAACACATCATCTGCAGCACTCTGGTCTGTGCTGCTGTCAGCTTTCGCATTCAGCAGCAGCATGTCGAGCCAGCTTAGCAGCTGGTCTAGGCGAGTCGCATTGGCCGGTAGAGTGGCCCGCTCGATACATTCTTCCTGGCTGAACTGAAATTTATCGAGCTTGGGAAGGGTCTCTAGAAGGTCCAGAGAAGAGTTGTATGTGGCAATAAAGGTTGTGTTTTTGGCCATGAAGAGGGGCTGCACGGATTGGTAGACTTGCTGCCCTCCAAGGTCGCGGAATGTGATGACGGTATAGTCGGGCGTGTTGGCCCGGTCAGAGATGTACTTTACCCGGTCTGCGTTGAGAAATCCTGTGATGGTCTTGTGGATTTCCTCGCGCATTGCTGGCCCGTCGCTGCTGCTGCTGCTGCTACTGCTACTGCTGTCCTCCATAGGTCCTGCATGGGTCCCATCCACAGGATCCTCTCCTGCTGGGGCTCTCTCTCTGTCATCTTGTGTTGTCTCTTTGTCTTGGGGATGATTCGAAGTGGATGGTTTGCACATCATGGTGAGGACGTAGAGTCGACTCAGAGCATCTGGCATGTCTGGGCATTCGATGAATCGACAGTCATCAGAGATGCTTGTAGTTGCGTAGGACGTGCGCATGCCGGGCGTGCTGAGTTCATTCTCATCGTGCATCTTCTCAAGCAACGCCTTCAGCAAGCTGGTCTTTCCAACGCGCGCCGCACCAAGTATTGCCACGTGCAGGAAATGGATGACGGTCGTACCGCCCAACCTGGCTGCCTCCTGCTCTGCTGCTTCGAGTTCACTGATACTTGGCAGATCAGCAGTATCTCCTGGGCACAACGATAAGCACAGCACACATCAAAAAATATTGTGTAACTGCAGGTGACATTTACAGTTTGTTGTTTCTTTTGTATTGCTAGCAAGAAATCATACAGTACAGGCAACAGGAATGCAAAACAAGTGAGAGTGCATCTTCACTGCATGCACTCGTATTATGAGAAAGCCCGCTTGACTCGCAAGTTTACGGTCACGGGTGTGTCTGAAAGTCATTGCTTCCCGCAGAATAACCACTCCATCACCGGAATATTGGCAGACAGGAGACACCTGTTATGGTGTTGCTAAAGTTGAGGCACTGGGCTTTATAGAGTCCAGGGGCGTCACACACGGTACCACCAGCACCACCACGCTTGTACCACTTTTCGCCCCAGATGCTGCGCCCAATTCATCCAAAAAACAAGCAATAAAAGAGCACTAAAATGTGCCCTGTTCACCCAAAAATCACTATTTACCAATGTTGCAAAGAATAGCAAAATCACGAACAAATATTCTAACAAATATGAACAGTACGAAAAAATAATCTACTATTCTAGCCTTACAGACGAGCCCATTTCAGCACACTGTGCTTCCTTGTTTATTTGAGCCAGCGCGTGCTAAGACATGACCACAGCGTTTATGGAAAATGTCGAGAAAATCGCGATTTGAATTCCGCGACAACAAAATACAAAGTGGAGTGCGACGCGAGTTGCTCTTCTTGTTCTCCTCGGTAGACTGGACTGTTCTGGATGCAACTCTTTGTTGCAAGTACATGAAAGTTTATTCGTTTGAGTTTGGATTCCATGTTGCACTGAGTCTCCTAAAACGGATCGTCAACGGTGTATCGAAGGAAGAGGCTAATGTACTTCGGAGCGGAAGAAGACGACATCCTCGCGTTCCATGCGCAGGATGAATTATTTTGTTTTTGTCTCTCAAAACTCTCCTACACGGAGCTAGCTTTACGATCCGATATCACAAATTTCTACTGACTTGAAATTCAGTAAAGCGGACTGATACGATTCGAAACTAACCGGGAACTGCTACAAACTACGAAGAAGAACATAAGTATTTCTTGCGCAGGTGCAAACTACAAATGGCGCGAAGCTCAAACTTTTCATGCCCCCCCCCCCCCTACTATTTTGACCTGGCTAGAACCCTGCCATCATATTTTCTTGCTAATGGTACTACTTGGGGACATACAGCTCTATTGCTTCCAACTGGACATTTGCTTCGTTAGTTGCTGCTCATCATGAGCAAGTTGCCGCTAGCAGCCTAGCATTGCTTGCCAGCTCTTCGAGCTTTTGCATTATGAGACCAGTTACTCAAAGTAACACATAGTTTCCAAAGCCAGTCCTTGTTGCCCTGACTGAGTGTGAATATGTGAGGGATTGGATGCTAAATAGTATTCCAATCAGTGATGCACACTAACCCATTTTTCAAGAACGAATACTCTATCGAATACCAAATCTTCGAACGAACGGATAATCTAGTGTTCGTTGAAATTTCTTGACGGCCCAGAAACTTCTGCATTGCGTCTGTGCTTTTTGCCTGGGATACCTTCGCATCCGTGGCAGCTACAGCCGTCGAGCAAGTAACACGCCGTCGGATAAGATGTTCCCGCATTGAGCTCGTAGTCAAGCCATTGAACTTGAGTTTGCATTGAACTTTTGCGCCTCCATCAACTTTCTCGAAGTGCTCCTAAACGGAGCTGCTACGACCAGCTGTGCCAGAAGCCATCACCAAAAACGAACTGGATGTCCAGAACGTTCTTCAAAGTGAAAGAGAGGGGTGAGTTGGACCGCACTAAAGTAGTAAAGAAGAAGGCACCATGGGCTCCCACTTCGCAACAGTACAGTGTGTGCACTGTACTCGTACAATTACACGTGCCCTTCGCAACTGTACTACAGTGCCGGCACTCTATTGTTACTACTACTGTTTGGCGAGCGCTCACACATCCCGGATTCGTCAAGTACACGTACGGTAACCGCTGTACTGTAATCTGTAGCAGCGGCCCTAGCTCTATTGCCGCTAGCGCAGGGTCCGCATGTACTCGTACAAAACTAGCATGCATGCCACACATAGAACATGATTGTACAGCTCTTCGAACGAACTTTATTACTATTCGACTATTCGTGTGCATCACTGGTCATGACTCGTAACTTTTTGGCGGAAAAGAAGTTTGAGAATTGATTTGTCACTAACCTGCCTGCAGCTGTTTGGCTTCCTTCATAGAGAGTTAGAAAAAACAGAGGCACAAATCAACATATGTGTTAGACATGCTCTCTCTCTCTCTCTCTCTCTCTCTCTCTCTCTCTCTCTCTCTCTCTCTCTCTCTCTCTCTCTCTCTCTCTCTCTCTCTCTCTCTCTCTCTCTCTCTCTCTCTCTCTCTCTCTCTCTCTCTCGCTGGTCGTTCATTTGCCCTCGCTGGGCAGTATAGTTTAGGCCCTAGCGGGCAGTATGCTTTTCCCTTGGCGGGCAGGTTGTCAGCCTCAGTGACTGTTCGTTTGCTCAATAGGCAGTATGATTTAGCCGTCGGTGGGCAGTATATAATCAGCCCATGGTGGGCAGCATGTTTTGGCCCTCGGTGGGTACTATGCTTTATCACTTGGCGGGAAGTTTGCTTTAGCCCTCGGTGGGCAGGCTATTGGCCTCGACGTCCGTTGTGCACCCTCGGCTGGGCAGTATCCTTTAGCCTTCGGTAGGCAGGTTGCTGGCCTCGGCGGCCATTCGCACGCCCTCGATTGGGCTATACACTTATTCTTGCGCCCTCGGTCGGGCTACAATCATGCACCCTCGGTCGAGCTATAATCATGCGCCATTGGTCGGGCTATAATCATGCGCCCTCGGTGGAGCTATAATCATACGCCCTCGGTCGGGCTATAATCATGCGCCTTCGGTCGGGCTATAATCATGCGCCCTCGGTCGAGCTATAATCATGCGCCATTGGTCGGGCTATAATCATGCGCCCTCGGTGGAGCTATAATCATACGCCCTCGGTCGGGCTATAATCATGCGCCTTCGGTCGGGCTATAATCATGCGCCCTCGGTCGAGCTATAATCATGCGCCCTCGGTCGGGCTATAATCATGCGCCGTCGGGCTAAAATCATGCTCCCTCGGTCGGGCTACAATCATGCGCCCTCTGTCGGGCTACAATCACACACCTTCGGTCGGGCTATAATCATGCGCCCTCGGTAGGGCTATAATCATGCGCCCTCGGTCGGGCTATAATCATGCGCCCTCGGTCGGGCTATAATCATGCGCCCTCGGTCGGGCTATAATCATGCGCCCTCGGTCGGGCTACAATTATGCGCCCTCGGTCGGGCTATAATCATGCGCCCTCGCTTGGGCTATACGCTTCTTCGCGCGCCCTCGCTTGGGCCGTATGCTTTAACTCTCGATGGGTAAGCTGTTGGCCTCGGCGGCCATTCATGCGCCTGCAGCGGGCAGGTTACTGGCCACGTCGGCCATTTGTGCGCCCTTGGTGGGCAGTATGCTAACGGCCCACGGCGGGCAGGATTACTTAGCCTTCAGTGGGCTGGCTGTTGGCCTTGCTAGCCGCTCGTGCCACCGGTCCACGGTGGGCAGATGCAGGCTAGCCCTCGGTGGGCCGTTCGTGCGTTTGCCCCCGCTGGGCAGTGTGAATCACTGACGATCGAATGTGATGATGTGACTCAACTATTATCGTTCGTTTTCTTGGAACTAGTCTATCATCACATACTATTATCTTTAATCAAATTGAAGTCACGGCAACCCCCAAACCTATGTGTTGATTGCTTGTGAGTGAGCGCGTGAGTACGTCGTTGTACGCACAGACGGGCGTGGGAGTGTCTGCAATTATGTTTGTGCACATGAATGTGTGTGTGTGTGTGTGTGTGTGTGTGTGTGTGTGTGTGTGTGTGTGTGTGTGTGTGTGTGTGTGTGTGTGTGTGTGTGTGTGTGCGTATGCAGAGGTACGCCCGCAGACCTGGGTGTGTACCCGTGGGTCTGGGTTTTAAATTTTTAAATTCCCGTTTGAAAAAATATCCCACACACTACATTTGCAGCGCGCACTTTCAACATCGGCACTTTTGCCCGTGTGCAAAGTATAATTGTGAGCACAAGGGCCCAGGCCAAGTTCAAAAATTAGTTGCAAGCGTGTGTCCAAGTTTATCGTATGCGAGTAAATATCCTTGGAAACGGTACGATAAATTTGAGTTTGCACGTCGTGTGAATGGCCTACTTCCTCCGTTAACAAAAACTTCGTGATGGATTTTTCAGAGACTGGTTTGCACACAAACTGCTGTGGAATGAGTCGCAATCACTTTCTTGGCCTTCCCTGGCATGCCATGAAAAAGGTACGATGCAAGGAAAGCGACCTTTCACAACAAGCGAGCGGAATCGATAGTTGAGCTGTGGCAACATAGGTGAGGACAGTAATGGTGAGGGAAAATGAAATATCACTTCTCCGAGGGGGTAATACGCTGCTTGGCCTCTCTACTACTCTAGCACTGAGTTTGAGAGCGATGGAACAGGGCAGCGAGCCCACACAATGAGCGAGTGAACAAGGCGGTGCTCCGATCGCACGGCTCAATGAAATAATTCTGAACTCAGGTTCTTGTTCAACCTGCGCAAAGCCCAGATTAACGCTGATGACCGTGCATTCTTTCAGAAGTCTGCAGTCCGACGCAAGTCTCGTGGCTAAAGAAAGTCGACTGGACTTGCTAGCCGCTGCCGTTCAGTGCTGGCAGGGTATCAATCACAGAAAATGGAATCAGTTTGGCTGTGCCTTTAGTAGTCCTTTACTCCTCGTTTCGCGGAGTTCTGGAGAGCGAAGATGAAACCAGGGAGTCGTAAAATATTTTTACGACTCCCTGGTGGAAACGAGTAATCACCACCGCGGCGGATCACGCAGCTTGAAAGCACACTTACTTCAACGACGGCGACATCAAGTTCAGCCAAGTGTGATCAAAGAAGCCGAGGCAAGGCTGAAACGAGCTGAACAACGACTCAAACGAGATGACGACTCGCGCGCAGCAGATGACGGCAGCGAACCAGGGTCAAAAATGAGTCGAGCAAAAGCGACGCAAACTGAACTATCTGCTCATTCTGCCAACAGTTTCTCTTGTACAGATGCTGTACATAGGCTGAACTACCTTCGTCCAGTGATTTGCAGGCGATACAAACTGTGTTCTTGACCTATTCTAAGCGTTTTCGTATCGATCAAAATCCGTCACCAAGTTTTTGTTAACGGAGGAAGTACTTTGTCCGCCAAGTTAAAATTGCCACTTATCTTCACTCTTGTCTCAAAACGAAAATACAAATATTCGAAGCATGCCACGATCAGAAAACGCTACGTATATGATACTTTACACGACAGAAAGCAACTCAGCCGAAAATCCTAGCAAGTTACACATCCTCCTCACCACTATCGTCGCTGGAGGAAGAGCTCAAAACATTCAATCCAGACAGATGCTGCTCGTTTCATAGCTTGTTCCACTTCTCCTCGTCTCGAATCACGCTCAAAGGCAGTCACCTGTCGTGCCTGTCATCTTGCCGCTCAGAAGCTGAGTGAGAGTACCCGTGTGGTGGCTGTATGTGTTATCCCCGTTCGTCGCAATAAATGCCTTTGTTTGAGGCAAAAAGGCAACACCACATCACTGCCAGTTTTCAAATCGCCTCTTGCGCTTGTCGTACTTGCTGATCACCACCCACGCAAGCCGCTGGTGCTTGTAGTGCAGTGATAGCTTCTGCTTGATGTAGCACATGTGCGTACTGCACCTAACGTTTTGCACCAGTGTTGCACTGACTCTGGAGCAGGCGTAGCTCTTTTCTGCGAGATTCCTGCAAGTTGTTTGCACGAGAGTTTCCCTCAGGAGTTGGTGTTTATTTTGATCAGCTCCTTTGCCAAGTCCTCTGTGACCTTCAGAGTGTGTCTGCCGGATTGGTCTCGCATTCTGGAGATGTCGATATGATCTGTAGTGTCTTCGTCGGTGATTTGCTGGTGAGAA